>NC_056735.1:1345198826-1345431326 GCF_019279795.1 Protopterus annectens | reverse complement strand
TATTAGTCCTAGAAAGCCAGAATAATGAGTAAATCACAGTAGTTACCCCAAAGTTATAGCTGCTTCTTTGATTGTATATACCTCAGCTGTCTAATCATGATAAAAAAGAATGTCTGTTGTAATGTATTAAACTTTTAAATGCAAACTGTGCCAAAGTATTCCAACAATCATACTAGTCCTGCAAAGTCAGAATAATGAACAAATAAATGTAGTAAGTAATTTTTTATCCAAAAATCACCAATATCAGCAATTATATGTACTTTGTTGTCTGAGTACATCTCTAATATGTGCTGCAGTTGTATATTTCCCACTCTGCTTTACACAAACATGGAGTTGTTCACCTGCAGCTGCAAAGTACTCCATTAGCACTGCAAAACTCATCAATTTCACATATCTCATTTCTTTCCAGGATTAAAAAATACTTACTTCATATTGCTGCTTTTTCCCAGTAATTACATGTATGCTATATTGTACACAGTGTATGCTTGCCAACATCCCTATATGCAATTGCTAAATTCATGAATTTCTAAAAATGAACAGTATTACACCAATAATTAGGACAACAATAATGTTGAATAGGTTCATAGTCATATATTAGTCTAATGATTGTTGAAGCCTTTATAAGCCTGGCCAAGCATCCCAATTGTATCCCATAAGTTTATGTGCCTTAGACATCATTTTAAGTGGTATGTGTACTAGGGCAAGATTTACATGCTGGCACTCTCCATTAGAGAAATAGGTACTAGACCCAGAGTGTATTTCTGATTTCTCATCCACTGGTACAGGTTTTGTTTGAATAGGGTAAGGGAAAAGCTCTGCTTCACATGGATGGGAAGACTGCTCCAGAGAAGAGGACTTCTCTGAGACACATACCCGTGACTTCCAAAAGGGTACTAATATGCATTTCTTGCCATTGAGTTTTAAGTCATGGCTTTGGCACCAGCCATTTTTATGTGTCAGTCTTTCCTGTAGGATATTAGTGTATTGGGGGGATTCTATGGATTCTCCAAGTTTTTAATCATCTGCAAACATGGTCAGCCAGAGGCCCTTGGCATTGGTGTTGACTTCTGAGAAGTAGATGATGAAAATGAGAGGATCTAGGAGAGAGCCCAGAGGGACTACACTAGTGACAGATTTTTCTGTGGAGGTGGTTTCCCCTATCTTAAGAAAATTTGAAAAAACAGCCACAAAGGTACCAATATAAACCAATAAGTCAATCCAAGGTACCACAAGACCAGAAATAAGTTGGAGTTCTTGTAAAATCCACTTTAATATAGGCACAAATACATGAAGCACACATTAAAAAAAGTGTTTTCGTTTAAATCACTTCATCAGATGTGGGTCAGAGAACAAAATAATGGCTTTTATAATCCTCTAAAAAGTAAATTGACCAATAAAAAACATCCAATTAAAAACATCATAAATACTCATGAATATTCATGTTAAAACCATATGAACCGTAAGACCATTAAAAAGCATTAAGACCATTGTATAAACTATCCATGAATATATAAAAGGTCAACAAAATACATTTTACATACTTAATAAAATAAGTGAATAAGTTTACAGGACCTGTACAATACATAAACATCTTAAGTAAAATCATTTCAATTAAAATAAATGTAAAATGATTCATTAGCACACTCTAGTGGTCAAAGTCAAAATTGCATCTCAATGTGAAAGAAAAAAGAAAAAAAGCAGAAAAATACAAATACCAACTGATATCGTGTTTTGTTTTGTGATCTTATAATTTAGCTGCCCTTAATTTCAGAAGGGGTACTAGGGAGATATTCTCATTTAAACCTGGAAGAGAGGTGGCTTGAAGTCTTATTTGCCACCATAACTCTTTATATTCTATTTGCTCTTCCCATTGTCCCCCTCTTAGCATCTTTTTTAACCCCTTCCAAAACAAAAAAATAATAATTAGCATTAACACACGTTAAAGAATGTTTAAAAAGGGCATTTGTTCATTCCTATTCTGCATATCGTACAGGTGTTTATATATCCTCCTTTTTAGCTTACGTTCAGTTTTACCATGTAAAAAGAGTGACATACCTCACACCGAACTAGATAAATAAGACCATTGGAATCACAATTAAAATATCATTTGCTGCTTAGAACCGTACTTCTACTATTTAAAATGATTTCTTCCTTGTTCATTATAAACCTACATTGTGAGCACCGCCCACATTTGTAGGTACCAACTTTCTTCCTACCATTTGCCTCCTTTTTGTCATTTTCTAAGGCATTTTTCACACTTTCTGAGTTTTTGTACACAAATTTCAGTTCTGTGCTGGTTATTTGTTCCAAATCAGTAAGGTTTTTAAATTTGTTCAACTCACCACTAATGATTTTCCTGTCTACCACACTGCTAGCATTATATTTTAGCACCATTGCTTTGCTAAATTGATTCTGCTGTAAGGAGTCAGTAAAATGGTTCTCCATTAAGGGCTGACCAAGGATGGGTTTATATTTATCATTTCTACCTTCCTGTACTTGTTTTATAATATCTTCAAGAAACTCTTTTGGATAACCCCTTGCTAAAAACAATCCTTTGAGGAAATTGCACTCATTCAAAAAATCATTTGTATCAGAGGTCATACGACTTGCCCTTACATACTGCCCTTTCACAATATTTCTCTTGTAATGAAATGGGTGAGCACTATTGTAGTGCAAATATGAGTTAGTAAAGGTGTTTTTTTCTATGCACCCTTGAACTGAACCTGTTGTTTTATTTGTATATTTCTATATCTAAATATTGTAGTTGTTTGTCAGAAACATTGATGGTAAATTTAAGAAATGGGGTGGTGGTATGTATAAAATCAACAAATTCCTGAATTCTGTTCTTGTTATCCACCCAAAAAAATGCAGATGTCATCCAGGAACCTCTTATAGAGGCTCCAACAATTCTTATACACAGAGTCCAATACATGTTTTTCTTCCCATTTAGCTAAAATTAAGTTAGCATAGGTGGGTGCACATGCAGTGCCCATTGCCATCCCTCTAACCCGTTGGTATAATTCTCCTTTGAAATAAATAAAATTGTATTTTAAAACTAATTCCATCAGGTTGAGGCACACCAACCAATCAGCCTGTGACATTTCTGTCTCCTCAAATAAAATTTATTCTAACATCTGCATTCCATCAGAGTGGGGAATACATGTAAAGAGGTCAATGATGTCAAATGTAATAAAGGTCAGATCTTTGTTGAACAAACCATTATGTACACCCCTAAAGAGATCCCAGGAATCTTTTAGGATATTTTTCCTTTTCAAACAAATATTTTTTAACTTAGAGTCTACCAATTTAGCTGAAGGTAGTGTTTTGGACCCCTCAGCTGAGACTATCGGTCTCAGTGGGGGAGTCCCTTTCATTTTTATGAGTTTTGGGTATTCCAAAGATTGTAGGGATCTTGGGTTTGTCGACCTTTAAATGATTGTAAGTACTGATGTCTATTAATCCTTCCATTAACAGGTCAGAAAGAACCCCATCTATTCTACTGTAAGAAATATTTACTTGATTTCTTGATACACTTTCATATTTATCTGTGTCCATTAGTATTTTATTCATCTTTCCTTCATATATTACAGTATCCATCAGTACCATTTCCTCACCTTTGTCTGGTTTCATCACCCTTATGTGTTTATTCAATCTAAGCTCATCCAAAATAGCTCTTTCATTTATGCTTATATTGTTTTTGTATTTAACTTTTGGTATGGCTTTTCTAATTTCAGATTCAAAAATCCGTTCAAAATTATGGATCTGGGGGTGTAAAGGTGGGTTTATGGTACTTTTTCTCCTGTTAGAACTGTTGGTATTGTTCACTTGGCCAAACATTAAGCCTAAATTAAGTTTTCTGCTGAATAGTTTCACATCCATTAACATTTTGGTTGTCACCTTTTCTCTGGGGAATAAATTTCATACCTTTTGACAACAAACTGAAATGTTCATCTTTTAGTTCAGTTTGACTGAAGTTATAAATACAATAACCATTCTTTGAGAATTTATACATATTAGTTTTGTCCTGCCTGATAAGGTCATAATGTTCATCTAGGTCAGGGTGGGGTGTATTAACCAGATCTAATACCCCCCCTCCCCCTTCTTCCTCCTCTCTGAAAATGCTGTTGTTGATAATAGTTACCATTCTGGTTTCTGATTCTTTCAGATCTTCTTAAAGATTCTCCTTCATTAAAACCATCAAGTTCATTAACTTGTTCCCCTGTCTGCACCATATCTTCACCATTTTCATCCATTACATTATTCTCATTCCACTCATAATTCCTAACGTAGTCAGATCTGTCATTTGTTTTAGGTTTAGGATAACATATTAAGTTGGTACTCATAAATGTCCCTTTCTAATTTTTTGAATTTCCTCTTTATTAAATCTTCACATTTAGAATCAACCTCGTTCCTTATAACAAAATATTTTTCTTTTCACTAGGAATTGTGAAGATTAAATCATTTTTGATTTGTTCATTCAAAATATCAATTTCCTTATTAATAACTTCTTTCTGCCTATCATTGTCCTTAACAATAGCTTTCAAAATTTCTAACCCACATCTGTTAAATATTTCTAAAAGTTCTTTGTGATATGCATTGTCAGGTAATACATTATTTAGGTATTTGTATACCCTCAGACCCTTAGGCACAATCTTTTCCATTATACATTGTCTCAAGTATGAATTTTCTATATCAAGTGTCCTATACTTTGACAAAAGCTTGGACATTTTAGTTAATTTCACTCTGCAAGAGTCATTCATTTGTAAGGTAGTACCTGTTTTGTTGACATTATTGTCCTTGAATTTAGCTGAAAAGCTCACTTGCAACCAGTCTTTTAAGTCCACATTCTCAGTGTTTAAAGCTGAAGCATAAGTCCTTAAATTTTGTCCTGCAGGCAAGGGTGAATCATTCCTGCTACTGGTAGAACCTAAATCACCCCTCAAGATAGCTGGAGTCTGTAAAAATTCATTGCTGCTAGCTCCATTTTGGTTATTTCCAGAAATGTCTGTTTGACTTGAATCTACATTATGCCTGTTATTTTCATGTCATTTTGGTCTGTTCTGGCTCTGGTCTTCCTGGTTACGCCCACCCGGTCCTCCTGCTATCATTTCCACCATCAATTAACTGAAAGGAGTGAGTAGATCAATCAGTTGTGTTAACCGACCAATCAGATTTCTTGTTAGTCTGACATCATTGCTACCACCCCTCCCTTCTTTCTTCGAACTAGATTCACAGTCCATGGCTAATATAAACCAAGAAAATTTGAAAAAACAGCCACAAAGGTACCAATATAAACCAATAAGTCAATCCAAGGTACCACAAGACCAGAAATAAGTCAGAGTTCTTGTAAAATCCACTTTAATATAGGTACAAACATATGAACGCACACATTAAAAAAACAGCATTTTTGTTTAAATCACTTCATCAGATGTGGGTCAGAGAACAAAATAATGGCTTTTGGAATCCTCTAAAAAGTAAATTGACCAATAAAAAACATCCAATTAAAAACATCATAAATACTCATGAATATTCATGTTAAAACCATATGAACCATAAGGCCATTAAAAAGCATTAAGACCATTGTATAAACTATCCATGAATATATAAAAGGTCAACAAAATACATTTTACAAACTTAATAAAATAAATAAATAAGTTTACAGGACCTGTACAATACATAAATATCTTAAGTAAAATCATTTTTTCCTTATTTTAACTTCCTGGTTCCTATCTGAGAACCAGCTGGCTATCTGGTATGAAACTTAGGGGGTTTATGCCAATATCCATGAGTTTGTTTATAATGCCTTAGCCAGATCAAGGTAGGCAACATGCACTGTTTTGCTTTCTGCAAAGGATATCAAGAAGATATTGTCACTCATACAAAAAGCTTCCTTAAATATAGACAATATAGATCAAAAAGTAGATTGCATACAAGAGAATGGCAACAGTTTGAACTTGTAGAAATTATGATCTAACAACAAAATAATTCTATACACAGCACAGAAACAAACTGAAGTAAGACTGATGGAAGAATGGGTAAGCAAGAAAATCACACTGAATCTTTGCTAAAACAAATTAGCTGACTACTGGATAAGGTAGATGACTTAGAAAACGGAGAAAAATAATCAATTTGAGAATATTTGGCATGCCTGAGAAAACAGAAGGAGAAAATATGATTAGTTTCATCATCAGCTAGATTCCACAAGTATGGAGTGGGGGTGGCTTGTGCCCCTATTTATGCCAACATTATAATGTTATATTGGGAAAGACATTATTTATTTGAATCTGAATTTTTCACCTTCATTAAAAGTTATTACCATTTTCTTGATGATATATTTATTTTATGGGAAGGTCCTGATGAAGTCATAGATAAATTTATCAAGTTTATCAACAATAGTACTACTTTCTTAAGATTTACACATCAAATTAATATGCATGAGATACACTATCTAGATGTTAAGTTACAAAAGAACTACATAACTAAAACCTACAAATCTACTATTTAAAGGAAAGAATACTATTCTAATGCATATTTGCACTTTGATAGTGATCACCCTGACCAACTCAAAAAAAATATAGTGAAGGGACAGATGATCAGCGTAGCCAGAATGACATCTGATAGGGAAGATTTTCTTTGTGAAATAGATATGGTACAAAATATGTTTCACCAAAGGGGCTATCCTGTAGAAATAACACAGCCCATTAAAAAATATGTGATAGATATATGGGGTATTATTTATATACCCTTATTAAATAAAGTGAATATCAATAAAGTTGGGGGTGACAATAGAATTGAACAAAAAGTAGACAAGAAAAAAGTATTACCCTATTTGACTCTTACTTATTACAAGGACATTGGATGGTTGAAAAAATGTATTAACGAAACATGGGATATGTTCAAAACTATGCCCACTAGAATTACGTTTTTTCAGAACAAATTGACATACAGGTATAGGAGGAATCACAACTTGAAGAATATTTTAAAGAACAAGAAGTACTACAATGAAGGTGAAACAGTTTCCAACAAAAAGGGTACTTTTAGATGTGGCAGATGTCCGCAATGCCCTTTTATAGCAGGAGAAAAGGAACTTACAGTACCTACACTAAGAACTACATTGAGGGCAAGTAGATATAGCAGTTGCTATACTAAGGGGGTTGTATATTTAGCATACTGCAATTTTTGTTGGGGATATTATATTGGTAAAATGGAACGACATCTGAGAAAAAGAATATATGAACATATGAGGGACATTAATCGTAAAAACGAAAATAATGCCCTTTATAGACATTCACTTACATGTCATGATGCAAACTTTAAGTTTTGGGTCCTTGAGGAAGTAGAACATTTTGAAAGAGGGGGTGATTGGGAGACAAAATTAGCATACAGGGAGATGATATGGCAGCTCAAGTTACATGCCTGTAGTGGTAAGGGCTTGAATGATCACATTTCCATTACACTTGCCCTCAAAATACTATCGGAAGATCCAAAAAGATATAAGTCCTAAGGAAATAACATGTTATGAGGATATATTTTTTCTATCTCTGTTTTTTATAATTTTTTTATCAATTTTTATCAACTTTTATGAGTTTTTATAAAAGGTGTGTTTTATACAAAATATACAATATAAATATATCTTATTTCACAGTTTATGTAAAAGGATGGTTATTGGTATTTGAATATACATTTTTATATGATTCTTATTATATAGATTTTTTACATTTTTCTATATTTATATATATATTCACAGAAGTAAATATTTGTGAATATATTTATCTATTTATTTATTTGTTTATTACCATATTATCAATTTATATCTACAATCATATTTATATTTATATTTATATTTATACTTATATTAAACTGTATATATGAAATTTTATACATTTTACATTTTTCATATTCATTTTTCTATGTATTTGGTATGTCTATTCATACCTGCATATTTATAATGAATTTATTTTATGTCATATGAAAACAAGGAAGTGTGTGGCATATATGGAATGGAGTATCAATACATCTACAACATCTACATACTCACCTACTTACACACTATTATAAGCAAATATTTCCAATGTTGAATATATGTGGTTCAGGTATTATACAATGTCCCTAATGCACATATTTATATGTATTGACATTTATATGCATTGATACTTACATCTATATACATATAAAATATAATATATTATAATACATTTTATATTTCATACATATTTCTATGTCTCTTCCAGCTTTAAAAGAAAGATGTAATGTTCACGGTGTTTTAAGAGAATCAACATGGCCAGCCAATGATATTGTTATGTTCTGTCACATTATTTGATTGATTACTTGATTGATTCTTATTAAGTTTAATTGTTTTTAATTGTTTTTAAGTGGTTGCGTATAAAAGAAATGAAAGAAGTGCTAAGAATTGATTCTGATGAGGTCTCCAGTGCGGAGATGAAAGCACTAAATCCATTTCTTGTTGTCAGTCAATAAAGAGTTTTGATTCTGTGGATTTTGGATGTGATTCTTGATGAAACGGATTTTCTGGGTTTTGGAAGACAGCCTTTATTGTAACCGAACTACCGAGTTTTTGGTGTTATTTAGATTCTACAAGTGTTAAAATTCCAGGAGGTCTTGACGTATGATATAGAGAGAGCCCGCAGATCTCTCACAAAACCTCCAGTTAAGGAAGGAGCCCCTTCCAGGTCTATAATTGTCAAATTCATCTCATGCCAGGATAAAGGACATAATAGAACTGCTTGGGCAAGCCCACCTCTAAAAACTGGTAGTTCTGTCATCAGATTTAATAGTGACTCTTCATAAAAAGTAATGGGAAAAAGGAAGATATACTTATCACTATTAAACTTTGTAAAAATGTAGTATTGTGTCATTTTTTATTTTCAGCAAGATTAAGAATCTTTCTTTCAGAGAGAACAGTGATGGCAAGCCAGAGCTTAAGTACAATTATTTAACACAGACAAAGGAGTAATGATAATACCTTTGTCTGAAGAACTTAGAGTGGTCTTTGATTCACACCAAACAAAGTAACCAAGAGTCCAACAGTATCCACAAAAGAACCACTGGCCACAGTGACTGAACTCCAAGCGTTTATCAACCAAATAGCAGTCTTTACCAACAGGTTAAGCGCTTTCATCCATATTGTGGTGTCACTAATTAGTTTAGGTCTAATTAAGATTGTTAAGTAGGCAAGATTCAAAGATGGCTGCCATGCTGTGAACACTACTGATCTACATCTCTGCATATAACCTGAGGGAATCTAAATCCTGAAGTGATATCAAGAACTCTTAAACAATAAATCTTGGTAAAAATAACTGCAACTTCCTTCATTTAACCTTCAAGAAGTGAACAAACCGAGGGAAAATATAGTAATTAACAGGATTATCACAGATTACCAGGCTCTGAAGAGAGTCTCAAACAAAGGAACTGTGTATTCAGTATACTCTGAGCTCCACTACTGATACAAAATGTCGAAGGAAGACATAAATATGGACACAACCACTACAAAAACTAAACTTTCAGAACTGCAATCACCGGAAAAAGATGTTACTTCGAAACGACAAAAAAATATTAAACAACAGGAACAATCAAAACCAGGGATCAAAACTAAACCTGATCAAATGCTGAACATGGAGGATATCAAAACTGCTCTGTTACCCATGCAAGAAGCTCTGAAAGAATTAACTGTACAAGTACAAACTTTCAGAATCTCCTGTACTCAAATTCTTGAGAGAATGGATAAAAGTGAAGCCCGGATAGCAGACAATGAAGACAAAATAAACCTGCTAGCAAAAAAATCAGATACATATGAGCTGGATATTCATGCTATTCAAGCTAAAATAACTGATTTAGAGGCAAGATCTAGAAGGAACAACATAATTGTCAGAGGAATACGGAGTCTGTACAATATAATGACTTAATTACATCTATCCTACAAATATTTACAGTTATTCTTAAAGACCCTGATTTGCCAAAACAAATAATCATAGAAAGAGCACACAGAGCTTTGAGGGAAGCACAGGCTTCTAACAGCCCAAGACCAGTATATGTTAAAATATTGAATTATCAAGATGTTAGCAAAATTCTCTCAACTATTAAAAAAAATGGAGGATATGTTATGTGGAACAATAACAGAATTTCTGTGACCCAGGACTTACCTCTCCAAATCAGGCAAGCTAGACAAATGTTATTTCCTTATTGCAAATTTCTTATTGAAAAACACATAAAGTTTCAGATGAAATATCCCAATTCGTTAATATTCACAGTTGATGGGTCCAAATACTTTGTTTCATCAAAAAATGAAGCAAAAGTTACCTTTTTGAAGCTTTTCAAGGCTTTACCTGCTTCAGAGACTTGATTTGGCTTTCTGTTGCAACTGGTATGGCATCCGAGGTCGGATTTAGCTGCTGCTGTGGATCGAGGTCTTGGTAATCCTTTGTTTGGTTGTTTTATTGTGTTAGGCCCCTCTTTGTTTTGATAAGAGCTCGTTTTTCAAATCCTGGAAATTCGCGAGTATCTCCCAAAGTTTTACAGCCTTTGCGAAGGCTGTTCCTTTACGAAGAAACAGGAAATGACTGTGGTGCTTCTGAGGGTGCGATATTCATTGTGACACTTCCAGAAGTTTGTCTCTATTAAGATTCCCCATTCGCGATCGCCTGGGCTGATTTCCAGGCTTGGAAATCCGAGGAGGACTATGTTGGACTGAATAAAAGTAAAAGAAACATTAAAGGATGTTGTGTAATGGTTTTTTAAGCACATATTTACAAGCTGTTACATTTTTAGTTCCCCTAATGATTAATCATTCTTAACTTTAAAATATATTAATGCTGAACAAGGAATGGATAGACAGTATGCATTTAGGGAAAGGTTCTGTGGAAAGGAATCAGTTATTCCCTTAATATCATTAAGTTGTCTGTATATAGTAATTATACTGGGTACTATACTTTATTTCTTTTTCCTGCCATATAGACCCAGATATGTGAGATGACTCTTTTATAATACAGATAAAGCCTGATGTCATTAGCTAAAACATCAGACAGTACCTACTGTTAATATTGTTATTAAGGAAACTACCTATTTCTGGTTTTTTTTGTATGCTTATATGACTATAATTTCATAATAATGCAGGGTTTTTTTTTTCTTTCTCTTCTCCCTTGTCTGCTGTTTGACCAAGAGAAAATAATGTTGACTAAAAATTGAACTCTCATTTTATCTTATGAGCAAGAGGTTTTATTATATGTAATTTGCATTGTTTCATTAGAGGTATATTTAGAAATCAAGAAAGTTAATTATCTATATACAGCAGATATATTTTTTGTTTACTTTTATATAGAAATATTTTTATCAGGATAGCTTAATTAATACCTATATGGGGTTTCTAGTTAGACAATCAAAGTTACAGAAAAACTTATAAATGTTGTTCTATAAATAATTTTTTATATGCTTTACTCAAAAATAGTTAATACAAGAGATGTTGATTAATAGTAGTGTTTAGTAGGGAATGTTTAGATTAGACTTTGTAGAATTAGACTTAGTTGTTATAGGTTCTGCTTATATTATATGTGTCATTTATTGTCACTTGAAGAATATTTCTAGGTTTATATTAGTAATTATTATAATTATTTACCCTATACAAGACCTATACATGTCCTGGTCCAAGAGTAGAGTGGGTAGGCACTGGTATGGGACGGGATTTCAAGAATGCTTCCAAATCATATATATCTTTAAAATGTCTCTGAGTACATTAGATTTTTTTCTTTTTAAAGGTTTGTAATAATAAATAACAGAGTAAAATGTGGGAAATAGACTCATGGAACATAAAAGGGCTCCAGAACTTAAAGAAGAGGAAATTATTTCTTAATTTACTTTTGCAGTCTAGGGCGTGTTTTACGCTACTTCAGGAAACTCACCTAACTAATAATCAATGGGCAGAGATCAAGAAAAGGAAGTGGATTAGAGAGGTTATAGCCTCAGAAGGTAAGACCAATAGTGCAGGGGTAGCTATAGTTATAAAAAATCAATATCAAGGGAAGATTTTAGACTCTAAAATAGATAAAGAAGGAAGGTGGTGCTTTGTTACCCTCTCATCTACTCTCCATGATAAACCTATTTTACTTTGTAATGTATACGTACCATGCACTAATCAACAATGTTTTATAGCATCACTTTATCCACTTTTAAATCAATATAATAACTATTATATAATAATAGGAGGGGATTGGAATTCTTATCAGAACCCGAAGTTGGATAGGTCTTGTCCACAAAGGTCATTCAATAGGCAAGCTGTGGTCGCACTAAATGATTTAAAAGAAGATTTTCAACTATATGACCCTTTTAAATATCTGAATAACCATTTCAATACAAACAATTTTACTTTTTACTCACCGTGTCACAAAATGTGGTCTAGAATAGACTTCTTTTTGATTTCACAAACAATGACTAATTTTGAACCATTAGTTCTCATACATGCATGTTATTTATCGGACCATTCAAAAATTTCATTAAGTTTTTCTAAAGATTCTAAACATAATTTGTTTCACAGGGGTTATAATTGGTCTTTAAACCCAAATCTATTAAATAAAAAAGAAATAATACATGAAATTACAGATGTTCTTTATAGTATACTAGTTAAGTTGGAGAAACCACAACATTCTCCTGATATAGAATGGGCAACAGTTAAGACACAAATAAGAGGGACCTTCTTGCAAAAAGCTTCATATTACAAAAAAATGCAAACTAGAGAGATACAAGATTTGGAAGTTAAAATAAAATCACTTGACCAAGAGTTGATTCAGAACTACAACAGTCAAACAGAGGCGGAATTATTCAAATGTCAAAAAGATATTTTCTTAGTTCAAAATAATAGGTTGATGTTTTATGAGCATAAAATGTTAGCGAGATATGCTAATCATATTCAAATGCCATCAAGGGCATTAGCTAGAATCATTAATCAATCAAAAACAGCATCTTTAATCTCGGAAATACACTTGGATAATACAATATATTCTAAAACCAAAGATATTGTTAATGTTTTTGAAAGAATATACTCTGATATTTATGCTGATCAAAAGGATCTATCCTTAAACAGGTCTAATAAAGAATTTTTTCAGAAAATTAGCTTCCCAAAAATAGATGATATTTCCCAAGAAGATCTTATTAAACCTATATCGGGTGAAGAAATAACTTATATAATTAAAAACTTCAAATCATACAAGGCACCGGGGCCTGATGGCCTGACTGCTGAATTCTACAAAACCTTCTGCGATATTCTTGGTAAAATACTCTCGACTGTTTTTAATTATATAATTAATAATAAAATTAATGATCTCCATTTTAATGCATCAAAAACTATTCTTATATCTAAAATAAATGCTGTTACACAGAATCCTGATAATTATAGACCAATTTCACTTCTAAATGTTGATATGAAAATTTTGACTTCTATTTTGGCTAATAGATTGAAAAGAATAATGAATCAAATAATTTCTAATGAACAAGCTGGTTTTATAACTGCCAGACAAACAAGCGACAATACATTAACACTACATTCATCAACCTCTTATGCTAAACAAAAGAATTTAAATATTTATGCACTCATAATTGATGCGCAAAGGGCTTTTGATAGGGTTAATATAGAGTTCTTGTTTGACACTTTGCCATATTTTAATATACCCCAGGAATTTATCTTATGGTTACAAATCTTATATACTAATCCTTACACTACCTTATATATCAACAAAAGTTTTTCTAAAAGAATACAACTTAAAAATGGAACACAACAGGGCTGCCCCTTGTCTCCCTTGTTGTTTAATATATATCTAGAGCCCTTATTTTTATACATTAAACAGAAAGTATATCATAATGCCCCTATATTATATGGAACAAAAATATCCATGGCAGCGTTTGCAGATGATCTTAATATATACTGCACAACACCAATTTCAGACACTGAAAAATTACTGAAAGCAGTGGAGGACTTTGCAGTAATATCTAATTACAAAATTAATCTTAAAAAAACAAGCATATTTCCTTAAAAAAACTCCCAAACCCTTTTCGCTTCTCCCATTGGTGGGGCAGGTAAAATCTGAAGATAAAATTAAGTACTTGGGTATTACCTTTTCGACAGATAATAAGAATTTTTATAA
This sequence comes from Protopterus annectens, assembly GCF_019279795.1. Lineage (NCBI taxonomy): Eukaryota > Metazoa > Chordata > Ceratodontiformes > Protopteridae > Protopterus > Protopterus annectens. The sequence continues at coordinate 1,345,417,179 of NC_056735.1, read as the reverse complement.
TACCAACATTAAATTAGTCTGGGATCACATACTATTTGATTTTAAGAGATGGAATAACTTAAAGCTACCTGTATTAGCAAAAGTTGCAATTATTAAAATGAATGTTTTACCCATATTATTATATATATTTAGATCTGCTCAAGTGATAATTTCCAAAGGGTTTTTGATGAAGCATTTTTAACTGATCTAAGAACCTTGTTCGACCAGCAGGGGTTTAAACTCCTGGAATTAATGATTAAGCATTATTCACTTCACATCTCTACCCTTACAGCAGAAATTAATGATTTGGACAATCTGATAAAAGTGGACTTGGACTTTGTCAGATACAAATACGACTATGCTCGTATTTTCAACAGCATAGACGCATTGTTGTCCAAACTCAAAGTAAACAAAGCTAAAAAACTTAGTAGAGATAGATTAGCTTACCAACAGAATAAAGCTTATGTTAAATTAATGACTCCACCTGTACATTTTGAGCCTTCTATCACTGACCATCCATCTCCTACCAATGTTAATGACCTTGGTCATCACCATGATTCCCACATGGACACTATTCAGGAAGAATCTGATTTGGAAGTGACTCAGGGTCCTTGTCGGAGCAACAGGATAAAGGCCAGTAGTTACAATAACCACAACAACTCGAACAATGCCCCTCGTTATCAGGGGGAAGGCCAACAAAATAACAATAATGCTTTTTTAGGGCAACGCAACAACAACCGTCAATCGGGCTTCAGGAACAGACGCTGGAACAACCACCGATCCTAAATTTGGATTGTGACTTAGAAGCGGGACATAATACAGTTTTAAACATTCTTGGGAACACAAAAGGAGACTTTAAAATGTATAATGTTTCTAGTTTTACAATAGAACAAGAGCTAATTGATTTATTGGCTTTTGGCAATACTTTTGTACCCAATTTTTCATTTTAATTTGACTGATACTATTATTGATTTAAAATGTTTCACACGTAAACTTAACTTGGCTTTATTGTTCTCTGTTCCCATGCAACATGAGTTTTCTAAACTTAAACCACCGAGTGTATTCAACCCTCCATTACACCCTGATTTGTCTCTCTTTGAGAGAGCATGTGAATTTGACTTAAGGTATCTGGAAGAGAATCAAAAACTCTTCTCTAGGCAACAGAAACATAACACTTCTAAAGGGCAACAATCACTCTTGCATGAACTTTGCAATTTGCCAGTGAGGGTCCTAAAACCAGATAAAGGGGGTGGGCTGGTCATCTTTGACAACAGAGACTACACTGAAAGGATGTTGCACATTCTTGATAGTCCAGCTTATACACCATCTTCCCTAAACGAGATGAACACAGCCTACTCTAGAAATAGGGGTTATTTCAGAGATTTATTTTTGTCAGGTAAAATAGACAATGATATTTACCAATTTATAGACATCACATCACCAAAGACCCCTATTATCTTTGGAATCCCTAAAATCCACAAGGACCTTCACAATCCACCCATGAGAGCCCTTATAGATGCCAGGTCTTCCATGACTCACCCATGCACACGCCTTGTTGATAACATCCTTTCTAAATACATTAAACTAATTCCTGGTATTTGTAAGGATTCATGGTCCTTTCTTTCTGACATTAATAAGCTCAACTTAGATCCATCTTGCAATTTTCTTACCATAAACGTGGTGGATCTCTATACCTCTATACCACATCTGGAGGCCATCGAATGGACAGCTAATATTCTGACCAACTTAGGAGCTCCTAGAAATGAGATTGACACGGTGACGGACCTTTTAGAGATTATTTTATCATCTAATTTTTTCACCTTTGACAAGCAATATTTCTTGCAAACACAAGGCATCGCAATGGGTTCACCTTGTGGAACTTCTGTGGCTAACATCTTTGTAGCCTACTGGGAAAGATTTTTCATTCTTGATAATTCAAACTATACACATCAGTTAGTCTACTACACCAGATACCTTGACGATATCTTCATTATATTCAGAGGTACGGAACAGGATGCTCTGCATTTGCTTGAATACATGAACAACACTACTCAATTTTTTAGGTTTACACACCAATTTTCCACATCTTCCATTGACTATTTGGATGTTAAACTTGAGAAAAATACAGTGGATGGTTCCCTGGTTTCTTCTATTTACAGGAAACCAACCTACTGTAATTAATTTCTCCATTTTTCTAGTCAACATCCGTTTAAACAAAAACGTTCAATAGTCAAAGGACAGCTCATCAGAGCAGTAAAGATGTGTAGCACTGAAGTCCATTTTGACACTGAATGCCAATTCCTTTTCAACATGTTTAGTAGCCGTGACTACCCCGAGGCACTAATTCATGAGTTAACATTAGAGGTTAGGAACAAGAGAGTGAATGGCTTTTACATACCCCTTCTGAATAACAACACTAGGGGATCCATTGATGCCCCTACATCTTCCATCGAGGCACCACATTTAGACTTGTCTACTTTTTTGACCCACACTCATGTTGAGACTCAGAAGTATTCATCTAGTTTCATTACAACATATAGCACAGACTCTAAACAAGTCTGTTCTATCCTTTATAAGAATTGTTTTTTTATTACCAGTAACAGCTTGTTATTAGAGAAACTAGGTGCTAAGCCTCTTATTGTCTACAGGAGAGGAAAAATTTTAAAGGCCCTACTAGAGAAAAACAAAAGTGTAGACTTGTTCTCAAAACAAAAAGGGACATTTATGTGTGGGCATTGTAATTGGTGTAGCTGCCTAAAGACAGGCAACTCTTTCCAGCTCAATGGCAAAAAATATAATATCAATCACAAAATAAATTGTGAGACTAAGTCCATTGTTTATCTAGCTACTTGTGATAGCTGTCCTGCGTACTATGTTGGTAAAACAGACCGTAAATTTAAAAAGAGGATTTACCAACATATGTACGCAATTAGGAAATGTAAAAATGACAATGCTTTAGCAAAACACATTAATCAACACACTGGACACAAGTTTCACTTTAGTGCCATTGACCACATTCCATATAACATTAGGGGTGGCCCTGTATCTACCATCTTGGAAATCAGGGAGCTGGAATGTCAGATAAAACTTAATGCATTTCATCCCCCTGGTTTAAATGAAAACTGTAACATTTCTTGCCTCCTTAAAATGAAAAGTTATCTTAGATAAATATACAACATTATTTGTGTTATCAATTTCATATTAATATGTTGTTATTATTTTATACACTTCTTGTATTACTTGTATTACAATCTACACCAATACTTTACACATGTACACTAGTTATTACATATAGTACAGATTAAATAGTTCCTTCTATTTATCTATAACACATATATTTATTTACAATTTGTATATATTAGCTTACTATTGTAAGTCTTTAATGCTTACTACATTAGTGGGTATTACTATAGTATTGTTATGATATATTTTAAATTTAACTATTTGGGCGATACTTACACGGCCATAGCGTACCTCAGTCCTTTTATAAAGGGCTTACTTGTTGAACTTTCAATATGTTTTTATACATACACAAATTTTCTTTGAACAATGATTTTTTGAATGATGAGTTCATTTAATTCATAAGTTCTAAGTTTTAAACTGGTTTTAATGTCCTTTTATGTTTAATATAACATTTCCTACCATCATACAATGGTAACCAACTAGTTTTAGTTTGGAAGGAAAGGAAATGACGTGTATCAATTACTAACTTACTGCACCTAGTTTTGTATAAGTGGCGCTAACATTTGAAATGTTCCCACTTGTTCTCTGAAGAAGCTACAGCATTTTCTTGGTAGCAAAAACGCTGTTTTATAGTCTTTCAATAATAAAATTTTGCGTTAAGAAGACACTACATATCTCAGACTACTGTGCTTTTGGGATTTCCTGTGCCTGTTTGTTTTGCTAATTACAAAATTAATCTTAAAAAAACAAGCATATTTCCTTTAAAAAACTCCCAAACCCTTTTCGCTTCTCCCATTGGTGGGGCAGGTAAAATCTGAAGATAAAATTAAGTACTTGGGTATTACCTTTTCGACAGATAATAAGGATTTTTATAATACCAACATTAAATTAGACTGGGATCACATACTATTTGATTTTAAGAGATGGAATAACTTAAAGCTACCTGTATTAGCAAAAGTTGCAATTATTAAAATTAATGTTTTACCCAGATTATTATATATATTTAGATCTGCTCAAGTGATAATTTCCAAAGGTTTTTTTAAACAAATTCATAGGGAATCAGCTAAATTTATTTGGGACCCAAGAAAGACCAGGATATCATATGATAAATTGATGACTCCAAAAAATAAAGGGGGATTGGATTTACCAAATTTTGAAACCTACTATTTAATAATAAACTCGAACAGAATCTTAAGAATTGCCAATTATGACATAGTTAGTAATAAATGGTCACCAATATGGGTAACTTTGAATTATAAACACATTTTGTATTTGAATATTAATCTCAAATCAGTACCTTTCTTAGGAAAGGAAAAGCTTAAATTATACGATATAATGGATCACATTAAATTATATATAACGTCATTACAAAAATTATTTGAATCCTTAAATCTTATGCAGCATATGATGGTCTTCCAACCTTTTCAGTGAAATCCTAATTTGAAACTCAATAATAAATTAATAAATCTTAAAAACTTTCCCCTTATGATGAATTTAACTTTACTTGATATATATCCTTACTTAAAGGAGTCAATTAATACAATAAGACAAGAAATGAATCTGCCCAAATCATATTTAACTATTTTGAGACAGATCAAAGACCTCTCCATAAGTTACTTTAATGACTTTAAAATTAAAGATGAGGAAATAACAAAATGTTTGAATTTGTGGCAAACTCTTCAACAAGATGTCAAATTTATAGCAGCCACTGACAAACTAATAAAGGATCTCAAATTTCAGAATACAGTTCTTCTGTCAAAATATTGGAGGGAAAAACTGCTACTTACAGAAGAAAAGCAAATATGGAAGGCAATTAATCTAACAACGAAATCAATATCTTTTCAAAAATTAATGTATACTCAACTTATGATTTTAATAGAGCTTATTATACACGCCTTAGATTGCATAAGTTTAATCCTAAAAAATCTCCAAATTGCCCATATTGAAAAGATCAAACAGCAGACCTTCTTCATATGTTCTGGAGTTGTAAATGTATTTATAAACTTTGGAATTCCTTAAAAGTACAACTTCAAAAGATGGGATATCAAAGTGCAACACTCTCATGGGAATTCATGATTTTACATATTCCTCCAAAACAATTTCCTAGATCCCAAATCATTATATTTATCAATATTTTTTTATTAATGAAACTTTATATAGTAATGAACTGATTAAATCCATCTCAAACGTCATGGGATAATTTTAGGACTTTAGCAATAAGACATATATTAGCCCACAAATTACTTCTGAAGGATCATAATAAAAATATCAATAATCCAAAGATATGGGAACACATTTTTAATATCATACTGACGTAATATATAGAGATCGAGTGTAGTATGAGACATATATACCCTTTTGGGGAAAAATTGTCAATAAGTAAAATATTGAGATATTTGATTTATTTATAATTATTTTCATATGTTCTTGTATAATTTGTTGTTACATTTGGAGGCATTCATGTAAATATTGTATATATGTTTTTGTGATTTTATTAGAAAGGATAGTTAGAACTTATTAATATTTTTGTTTTGCTTAAGTTTGTATGGAAAATGGTAAAACAATAAAGATTTATTATTGAAAAAAAAAAGATTGTTAAGTAGGGACGGCATGGGTATTTAATGGTTGGGTTTCAGTATTATGTTGTTCTGAGGAAGTCCTAATAGTGTGTGGATGAAAGTGCTTAACCTGTTGGTAAAGACTGCTATTTGGTTGATAATAAAAGCTTGGAATTCAGTCGCTGTGACCAGTGGTTCTTTTGTGGATACTGTTGGTCTCTGATTCAGTTGATCATGGCTTATACATATTGAAAATAAAGAATTCAGAGGTTACTGATCTTTTTAAACTGGTTACACAACTACCTCAATTTTAGAGATTCCAATGTTCAAACTGATCAGGTCACCTGCAGAAAAACATAAATTAAGCAGGGAGTACCCTAAAGATGCATTGAGGGGCTTCAGTTGTTCTAGTTATTCATACACTACTGTATACTGAGTTTCCTTGACCTTTCTCCATGTCTCTGAGGATGCTATTTTTCATTACTATGAAGATATGTTTCAGAACCAATCCAAAAATGCATATGTAAAGTATCAGCGAAAGGCCTGGCTTTTAATGAGGATGCAATCAAATCTGTAATATCTCATGCACACCTATGTTTCAAAAATACCAGCAATGAATGGAAACTGCCTGTTCTTGAAAGGTCATATTGAGAACCAATTTTATTTATCTTGATACTTGTTAAACATTTAATGGATATACTGCATACATCTTGGAGAAACTACTAAAACAGAATCTTGCTACAAGGTAGTCAGATTTCAGGAAATAAGAGCAACTGTCAGCATCAGCTGCTCATCAGGTTGTGTACTCATCTCTGAAACCAGGAAGATGAGACAGCTGTGAGTTCTGTTTTAACACCAGCTCCTTGGTTTCATCATAGATTTATATTCTAATGCTGACTCTGTAGTGCAACACTGGAGGAGTACTATGCTCCTGAGATGTTGTCATCCTTTGGTTGGCTCATTAAACCACTGGCCCATCTGCCTGAGCTGGGGTAGCTTAGGTGGATGTTTAAAAATCCATGGCATTTAATTAAAAAAAGAGAAGATAAATTCCATAATGTTCATAGAAGACTTCTTCCAAGTGTTTATAAATAACTTCATAGGTCTCCCCTGAAAATAAATCATATGTGAAGTGAGACTAACATGGTCAACAAAAGCATAAATAAATAAAACCACACTGCAAAATAAGTGCAAAAAGAATAGCTAAGAATGCAGTCTAATTCTAGAACACACTTTTTCAGCTTGAGAGTCATGACTGAAATATAGTGTCAATGGTACAACAGACAGCACACTCACCTTTGGTGCAGGAGGATGTGGGTTCTAGTCCCACACCATGTAGATCAATTACTGACACTATAGTGCAGCATAGCAGGGGGTACTACACTCCTGAATGTGCCGCCCTTTGGATGAGATATTAAACTAAGGCCTTGTCTGGTTGAGTTTGTGGTAGCTCAGGAGAATATAAAACATCTCACGGCACCTACCACAAAGAGTAGGGAAAGTTCACTGATGCCCTGTCCAAAAGACTCCTAGAAGTATAAACACCACCTTGGGTCTCCACAGAAATGTGGCTACTAGCCTAGTGGGATTAAACTGTTCAACAAAAGGATAAACAAATATAGGTCCCAATTACACCCTGATGGGTTGTGACATAACTAAATTGTAAAAGATAAGGTAATTTTTGTTCCTAATATCACAATTTTACTTTAACCATTCAGCATGAACCATGTAAGCAACGCTGTACACATATTAATTTGTAGATACAGCTCCCTTTGTGGCTTATTTTGTGTTAGATACTACCTTCCTTTTTAAGATGCATATTGACTTTTACCTATATTCACTAGTAACTGCATTTTTACTGACTATGAGGTGCCTGACAATTAAGTAGCATAAAAGAATAGGATGCCAGGGGACTCTAATTGATGATTTGTAGAAATTAATGTAAATACTGACCAGTAACAAATTGTGTCACAATGTACATTGCATACAGTTGTGAAATGGATGTTATCCTTACTGCACTTTAGTATTAGACAGAAGAAACGGTTATGGTGATAAGCCTATCAGATAGAGATTGTGCTTTGAATGCAAATTACAGCTCTTTGCTGTCCCGTTGTATCAGAAGCATACCTTGTTTATCAGGATGCAGTATCTCTTGATAAACTGCACAAGTAGCCTGACCTAAAATATTTGTTTTCCTTCTTTTTTTCCTGCATTGAGGGTGATATACAACAAAATGAAAGTAGGCCAAGGTGTGCCTACTGACAGAGACTAAAAACACTGATGTTAAAAAAAGCAATAAAGGTTAACAAAAGAGAACACTGCATTAAGTGTTTTCCATTGTCATTTTATGATGACCTTATCGCATAACCTTATACCTATGATCCATCTTACGCTGTCAGTCAGTGTATTAGGAATTTTTCAATTTGTGATGCTTTTAATGTCAGTATATCATGAGAAATAGATGGATATACAGACAGTGAGATAGTTAGATAGACATACATTGGAATATTTTCCTAAGAATAATTGCTTCTTGGTACTTTACTTTTCACCCAAAGCAGCTATTCCTCTCTCCTGTCATCAGAGCATGCATAATGGTAAAATATTTACTGATAACAGATGCCTCGCTTACAGCTGACTAACTAATGTCCAGCTTTAGTACACATTTTAAAAATGACAGAAGAAGCTATGAACAAATCCATGAGAAATATTTAATATGCAGCAGCTTCTATAAACAGCATCAACCTACACAGAGTATCTGCTCATTTGCAAATGTATTCCTAGACACAGTTATAATGACAAGTCATAACTGTTTTTTCTCTTTCAGAGTTCTCATGAAATATGTCACCTGTCAGTCAGTCTAACAGTGTATAGATATGCAGACATTTAACAGGCCTTAGGTGAGGATAATAGATCAGTAGTGTAATGTAGTAATTATTCAGTCAAATCTGCAATTTTTCTCATGAGGATTTTTAAACAGTAATCTTGACAGGTAGGGAATTACCAAAGGGTAGTATTCCAAGACAGAGATTTCAGTTCATACACAGCAGAAATACAGTATTGCATATTTCGGTAGTCTCCAACCATTGTGAATTTTCACCCATAGCATGCTGTTGATGCAAAAATAAAGAAAGAAAGAAGGAAAGAAAGAAAGAAAGAAAGAAAGAAAGAAAGAAAGAAAGAAAGAAAGAAAGAAAAGCATTTGCAAGATTGTTGTTGTTTGAGCTCTTCAGGAGTATTACCTGCACTTTTAATGATGCTAGCAATATTAGTAACTGTATTAGGATTTTGGAAATATTGTTGAATTACTGATTTCTTTGCTTATAGAATCAGTCATTTTACAGTTACAGATCTGCTTTTTAATAATTCATCCTTTCCTTTTACTTCATTGGCATTGACTGATACATTCACAACTTTACAGGAAGTACAGATGGTTGTTTTATCATTGTTTTACCTTTGTTTTCTTAACTATAACTTAATTATAATATGCAAACCTCTCACCTTTCTTGCTCAAGAATTCTGGACAAAGCCAAATGCAATGGAAATCGAATGCTCCAAATCAGGGAAAGTTTCTAAATATTACTCTATTCATTTTAATAGAACAACACCTTTTGTATTAACATGAATTTTTGAACAGTAAGAAGAATGGAATGTCAATGTCTGGCATTATTGACTACTGTAATCTTCAGTTATTAATTTTAAAGTCAAAAACTTTACGGGGCAAGACAATCTGAGACAAAAACAAGGATGTTCTATAAAATCAAGAACAGTTGAAAGTTATAATAGTATGTGGCATATACTAAATAAGTAGTTTCTGAAAGCTTCTTTACACTTTCAGATGAGCTGGCTGTACCAAAATCTGTAGTTATTGCCAAAGCCATACTGTTCTGCAACTGTTTTTCCCCCTCACAGCATAATAGTAATATAATAATTCACTAGATTTTTAAACATTGGAGCATGTAGGTGATGTGATACCTTTTCTTGGACCAGCACAGGTTTTACAGTTTGTAGAGTTTTTAACTAAGAGTCACATTATAGCAGCTGAACAATCAGACTTTTGACATTTTTGGCAGGTTTGCAATATTTATGAATAAAAGAGGGGTGCAATTCCAGTCTCAGTTCACTTTCATGTGAACATTCCTTCTATAGCAGTTCTGAGCTGCTGTTGAGCTGCATCTTATAATTCAGAGTACAGGGTTTGATTTCTGCCACCTCCATTGTGTGACTATGAGCAAATCATTTAACCAGTGCTCCTAGGTAACCCCTGAAAAAGGATACTTATGTCCAGTGGGTTAACCGGGGTCACAAATAAAATAAAATACAAAAATAAAATAGTAGTCTATGCAATGTTGTGGCTGAACAAGCAAGAGCCTTGCTACAGTTTTTTGTTCAGTACCATTGCTTCCATAGCCAATTACTCATTTTGTATAGCCTACTGAAACTTTTTATCTCATTCTCATAGTAATTAACAGGTATATGCGTATTTGTACATAAACTGCATTGAAAGAACATCAAGGACAAGTCACTTGTGTCCTTGCCTGCAGCTGACATATTTCCATTCCCATGAATATTACGTTGCCTTGTACAAACCCAGTGTGAAGCTATGCTCAGCTAAGCATTTATTCAAGGCTAAATATAGACTGCCAGTGACTTTGTACAAGGCTATTCATTTTAATGGGATTTAGAACTAAAGAAATGAACACGGAAAGAGCAGTCACAGGGCTGTAATAGTATAGTCCATGATGCCTGCAGTGAGATTCATTTTCACTTTTCTCCAAAGATACGACATTTATATTTAGGAAGGATAACAAACAATTCCTGAATAGCAGCATTAGGGTAACATTTTTTTTTTGTTTTACGGAAAGCATGATATATATTTCAACAGTCATCTTAATTACTTAAAGGACTGCTTGATGTTGATAGTAAAGCAAGTGATATATTTGATATTTCTTTTGTCCACATATTGATATGATTTAATTATACACAGGAGGATTAGACCATTTTCATATAGCTATCTCAGGACTGTTTAAGTTAAAACACTGTCAACACTTAGAAAAGTAATGAATTACTGGCGGATACATGTCGTTGGTCTTAACTACAAATGGAGAGCACAACAAAAAACTTCACAGCGGGCAGCATCAGTAGTCTGTACATGTTACTATATCAGAAATAAATATTCACAGTGCTAATATTTTAGGAAGTCATTTATAGTTCTAGTAACTAAGGTAACAGTCTGAAGATGACACAAAAATGCAAGTTAAGAAAGAATACAGGATTCATTTTTTGATAGGATTCCAAAAATCACCGTGGCATGTACTGATTAAAAGACTTTATAATATATATTCTTTTAACAAAAGAACAGTTGTTGGCTTACCAAATTTGTCCAGACTCTTCTGCCGGTTAGATTGCCAGTTACTGTTAACCAGCTACTACTATCTTTTTACTCTAACAATCACTGGCCTATGCAGTTCTGAATTTCCCCATTGTTTTCTGGCTCATTACCTATTATTAAGTTTGTTTTATTCATCTTCCACTTTCTGTAAAAAATATATATTGCAGCTTGTTGTTTCCAAGTTTAACATCATGCCACTCTTCAGTCTGTGCACTATTGTTTTCACACATTTGTTTATCTTTAGCGTGTTTCTCTCCAGGAATTTGTTGATTCTTGTGAGATGCTGAATTTTTCCATCATGGGTCTCTCTCTACCCTCTGCTTCAAGAGAAGTATTTTATTTGTATGGCTCTTAGTTCAGATATTGTACACTTTTTGCTGTACTTTGTTAAAATACCTGTAGTCTTTTGTATCATTTGGTTGAAGGGTCTTCATGACTGTACTCAATACTATCCTTTTGTTGTAATACTGAAACCAGCTTTATGTATAGTAAAATACATCTCTCCTGCTTGCTTCTGGCAGTATTTATTTCATGAATTAATTTCATTACTACTTTTTATTAAGTTCTCACATAAGTTTCTACCTCAACATTACCATAGATGAGTACCTCAGTAGTTATTTTAATTTTATTGCACTTTATGCCATTTCTCAAATGGCTTTTTTTTTGGGGGGGGTGGTCTGTTGCATTTCTTGTGTGGGGTTTAACTGATCAGAATTTCTAGCATTCTATCCAGCCTTCAATATTATCATCTTTAATTATTTATTTAATGTCTTTTTTATTGACTTTTTGTCTAACAACATGTTAAAATGTTTTGCTACATCAACAAAAAGGCATACCCTTCTTTCAGTGTGTGTAGAATTCAACTAGTAAAGAGAAGAGAGCCTATTAAAACTTGCACTTTTAATCTTCTCAATTATTCACATTTGCCCCTTTCTTACACTATTCCCAGCTTTATCAAGTGTTCTTGACAGCCATCATTGTATTCACTAATACTGTGGTCCCAACAAATTACATTATCCTCCATATTGTAGAGAGGCTGCGTCTCACACCTCATCTACGTAATATATCAAATTCTTTTATCATGGTGTAAAATGAAATATTTATTTCAAACTATTGAAATGACTTCTTGATCTCGACTTATTTTCCTCCTTTTTTTCCCATTTTCTGGGTATCTGTTTCTGTGTCTCTGCTTCTCTCTCTTTCTCTCTCTTTCTGAGTCTCTCTCACTCTGTGTGTGTGTGTGTGTGTGTGTGTGTGTGTGTGTGTGTGTGTGTGTGTGTGTGTGTGTGTGTGTGTCTCTCTCTCTCTCTCTCTCTGACTCCTGCCCCCATTTCCTTGCATTGGTTGTCCATCCCTGTTATATTTTTTCTCACTTTTCAGATACCTGTTACTTAGGGATTTTGTTTAGTGAGTAATTCCTGCTGCCACCGTTGCTGTTAATTTAGTTGCGTCATTATTTTGTTGTTCCATTTTCCATACTGTTTTCATTGTGATCATTTTGTAGACAAGCTGTGTCTACCCTTTGGCTGGTTTACAATTATTCTGTTGTCAGTCCTGCTTCTTTCTGTAATTTGTTCAGATTATGCTTCAAGTTTTAGTATTTTTTCATTTTTTATTTCTTTCCAAAGCTTTCAATTAAACTATGAGCGATCTTTTCTTGTTATGAGACACGAATTACTTTATTAATGAAAACTTCTTCCATTTCCAATCCCTGATTTACACAAGTATTTATTTTTCTTTTTTTTTTCCTCATAGAGTACTCTGTTTACTTTGTCTTGCTGTGTCCGAAAACAGGCAGATCTGTTGCTATGGAATCCTGCCATAAACCCTAATGTAACCCAATGATTTCCAGGAAATTAATAAATTATTTTCCTTCACATCAGTCCATTATTTTGCAAAGAAGTAATTAATGTAACCTATGTGAATTTCAAATGCTTAAGTTCTTTCCCTAAAAAACAATCAAAGGGCTATTGCTGCAAACATGTTAATCAAGACCCACCTATTTCTTCATTTAGTACACAACACTCGTTATATTTTTAAAAGCAAACTGGTTGGCCAAAATGAAAAAAAATGTTATACCTCATTTTATGCAGACTATTTCTCTGACTATAGCAAACATTTTTGTTATACCAGAAAGGCAAATTTCTTGATTTATTTTAGCTGCCTATCAAGACTGCAAGACCTGATCATGACAGCCCCAGCACTCTGAAAAAATAAGCTGTGATTCAACCAAAAAGCAATGAACTCACTGTTAACTTTTAAGCCCCCCCCCCATCTCCCTGCACTCCTATTGTCAAAATAAAAAGAAAACAGGAAACGTAGACAATCAAACTGGGGGAAAGAAAAGCAAGAAAAACCTAGCTAAGCTAGAGTTTTCACTGTGTGATTCCTTAAAACCTCTTGTAAAAGAAGATCATAGGATTTATCCAAATTCCCACTTAAGGACACCAGGTGTTTCAGCTATATGGTGGTTCTGAATGCTGATAACTTCTTTCTTTTTAAGTTGATCAATAGACTTATTCAGGCCAACAAAGTCAAAACCCACTAGCTGTGGACATTCATGTTTTAGTCTTCTTATGACATCATCAGAATAGTATAAGTAGACTGTTTGGCTAACCTTTAGAAACACAGGGTGGTTGTACCCAGCTGTTGTCCCTAACTATTAACGTATCTGCAAAATATCCCATCTAACAACTAAATAAAAAGAAAACAGGAAACACAGACAATCCAACTGGAAAAAACAAGAAAAACCTAGCCAAGCTAGAGTTTTCACTGTGTGATTCTTTAAAATCTCTTGCAAAACAGGATTATGGGATTTTATGCAAATTACCCCTTAAGGACACCAGGTACTTCAGCTACATGGTGGTTCTGAATGACCATGACTTACTTCTTTTTAAGTCAATTAATGGACTAATTCAGGACAATAAGATTAAGCCTCACTAGCTGTGGGCATCCATATTTCGGTCTTCTTATGACACCATCAGCACAGCGTAAGTGGACTGTTTGTCTAACCTTTAGAAGCACAGGGTTGTTGTACCCAACTGTTGTTCCTAACCATTAAGGCATCTGCAAAATATCCCATCTAACAACTAAACAAAAAGAAAATAGGAAACAGACAATTAAACTGGAAAAGCAACAAGAAAAACCTAGCCAAGCTAGAGTTTTTACTGTGTGATTCCTTAAAACCCCTATTGTCTGGGACTATGCCCCCCCCAACATCCCTTCTACTTATAAATACTTAGCGACCACTGTACTTCAGAATAGGAGGAATATTGTTAGTTACTGCTGCCTTGGTCTTAGCATAAATTCTCCTTCATTTGCACTTGCAGTTTGAATATCCTGGGGATCACAATTAGGGTCCTCAGAATATCAGTGAGCGCCTAAATTAGATGAGAGTTTTATCTACAGAACTCTAATTTTCTGCTTCCTTAAATATCATATCTCACCAGTAATCTGTGAGGAAAGACTAGACCCTAATTTTTCTTCTGGGGTAAGGCATGTGAGATTTTCTGGAAGCTTGATGAGGTCTTCTTTTTTAAGCTGTACATGCGTTTGTTACATGAAAAATGAGCGTTTGTCCATCTTTTCTTACTGGCCTTTCCCCATCACATGTGCTTATGACTTTTCCCTAAATTTTTCACCCCAATGTACTACTCTCAGTCAATGCTGCAAAGAGGGATGAATTCTATTCTGCACTACCCTACCTGATACCCTTCCTGCTTTACAAACATATTATGCTAAATATCATGTTTTACCTAGGCAAGAGTATGCTTTGTGTAGTCTACCTCCATTAACATGATATTGTTACTTATGTAAATAGCCACTCTAAACCAAGTACGTATATGATCATGACATCATGCAGTTGTATTTGTACTTTTAACTACAGTCATAACTTTATGGCAAATATTATTTCAAAAAGATATGCTGGGGTACTCCTAGGCAATACATGCATGCAAACATACATATGTACACTGGATTAGGCATCATCGAATCCCCACTTTACTAGTGTCTTCCATCCTCATGCATCACATTTCTTGCGTACTTGTTCCTCTTCTGACAGTTTATTGAAGACTTCTAAATTTACACTTATTATCTCTATCTAACGTTTTTCCAACATCTATTACTGTCTACTTTAATTATTACTTCTTAAGGTTTGCTGTGCATTTAGTTCTCTGTTGTATTGCTGCAACGAAACACAAATAACTTAGTTTCATGACATATCTTTTGTCTTAGGTGATGATCACGAAAACAGTTGGCTCTACAAATATGATTATGTTATCAATTTTACATAATATGGAACTATAACACTAGGGGGTTCAGCTTAGGTTTTAAATATATCTACACAGTCCCCTAATCTTTTTAGTGACCAATTTATGTGCTTCTCTCTAATCAGCCCATCCATGGCCTTTTATGTGTATCTCACAGGGCTGCTCCACATTTCATCTTGCTTCTTATTATGGAATTAAACATGGATGGCATTATTTCTGTATCCTAACATACTATAAACCTTACGATTCAGCCAGCTGCTCCTGACTTCTTAATACAAATATGTCTATATATTAGAAGTTCAAATTATGTGAACCAGAATGAACTAAGTAATTTTGTACAGCCATTTCTTTCCCTCTGTGATGTAAAATTCTTCTTATATATGCAGCCTTACCAGATCTTAATAACTTAATTTCTCAGCTTACTAATTTCTTCCATGACATGATGAAAGACATTTATGTCATCCTGAGATATTATTATTTTAGCCATTATGCCATTTTCACATATTAAATAGAAAATAATTTTATCTGTGATTGTCAATTGCCTTTTTTGTGTAAGGTGAAAACAAATTATGGCCTAAGACTGAATCCTGGAACTGTTCTTCACAGACAACATTTAATCCTGTAATTAACAGTCTTAAACATCCATTTAATTCCTATTAACTATACCATTTTAACAGTAACTATTTTATGTTTGGGTCTATTAACAGATCACAAATATCCCACATCTCTCTTGCCTTTTTTTTACTTAGTATATAAATTACACTGTCCAAAGCATGTGAAAAGTCCACATTTACCATCTCTACCTACAGCCTTTTTCTTCCCTTTAAATATGCATGTTGGTATATGTCCAAATGACCACTGGGTGATAATAAAAAACCTTCATTAATCACATCCATTACACACCTTTCAAACATGTTACCCTTGCTGCTCAGTAAGTTTATTTGCCTGTATCTTTTAACATCTTCCTTATTCCCTTACCAGTTATGAAATTGTATCTCTTCTTCCCTGTTCCAGTCATCCAGAACATTGCAAGTACTTTAGCATTTGCTCCCCTTCCTTCTAATGTTTGCAGCTCTACTATTGACCCAAATAACCACATCATGCACAATTTCCTACCCACACAACTGAACTCTCAGATTCATTTTTTTATTTCTAGAGTTCCCACATCACGTTTTCTAGTCTACACTATCTTTTTTCCACTCTGCATTCTTTCCTGCATTCTAATTCCCTTCTTCTGTTCTCCACTCTTGAAAAGCTCTTCCTTTACCCATTATCACTTATTCATTCCTTGTCCATACAATGTCTCTGCCGCACTCTGTAGCTGCACATTCTCTGCCTCCCATTCACTATCCCTATAGCATATCTATATTCACCTAATCTTGACTGCAGAAACAGTTAACTAATTCTGCAATCTTCTCTTACTCTCCTGCCTCTCTCCATTATGCTTTCAGTGGAATTAAGTTAGCTTCCCTGCTAAACTCCACTACTCTCCTCAGATCATTCAACTAACCTTCAGTAGTAGCTATGCTTAAATCACGTTCACCTCTCTCTTACTCTCAACATTTCAACCTCTTTGCCTTTGGTGGCACCAAGAGCTTTTCCTACCATTCTCTCCACACCTACTCCACTCCAGTCAGTCTCCTCACCTTTGGTTTTGGCAAAGGTTCATTTCCCATTTCTCACCAGTCTTCCCATCCTCAGCCTTTTGAAGCAGCAAAGCCTGTTTCCTTCAACTCACATACTGCATCAACTCTTAAACATATCCTCTCTCCTCCTCCTCCTTCCCTTATCACATTGAGTTTACTTCTCCACCTTATGTCTGCTGCACTGTCCTATCTCCTCTATCTCCACTTCACAGTACTCCTACCTCCACTCTGCACTATGACATGCTGCCTCCTACTCACTGTGAAACTCATCATCATCATCATCAACCCCCTTTTTCCCATTTTTCTACATGGGGTCAGGGTAGTCTGCTAACTGTTGCCATCTCTCTGTCTCTCTCTCTCTTGTTTCAATGCCACACTCCTGCCTAGAGCTTCTCTCACACAATCCATCCACCTCTTTGCTAGAGGTCGTAATTTCCTCTTACATTCTTCCTGCCTGTCCCAAATCTTCTTCACCAGATTGTCTTCTGCTTTTCTGGAAATGTGTCTGAACCACTGTAATCTGTTGTCTTTGATCTTTTCTGCAAGTGGAGCTACTTTGGCTTCTGCTCTTATGTCCTCATTTCTTCGCCTGTCCCACAGTGTGCATCCTACCACCCTTCTCAGGCACTTCTCTTCCATCACCTCTAGCTTTCTCATCTGCTCTGCCTTTACTGCCCAAATGTTTGTACCATAGAGTAGTACTGGTGGCACCACTGTCTTGTACACCTTACATTTAAGCTTCTTTGGAATTCTACTGTCTTTCACCACACCTGAGACTCTGTGCCAGTTGGCTGAAGCCCCCCTGATTCTAGCTTTGACCTCTTTATTCAGACTTCCCTTCTCCTCAACCACCCCTCCCAGATACTTGAAGCTATTAACCTATTCCACTATCTTCCCTTCTATGTTAATTCTCAGCTTCTTCTGATTTCCTCAATTTGCTGCCATTACCACTGTCTTATCCATGCTTAGTTTCAATCCATGTGCCTTCAGTTTTGCATTCCATTCACAAATCCTTTGTTGAAGTTCATGTTCAGTCTGCCTGTAATGCCACATCATCTGCCTATAGCAACTTTGTTGATCTGTCCCCTCTGACCTTTTGCTAATTTAGTCTATCACCAATATGAACAGCAGTAGGCTCAGAGCTGAACTCTGGTGCATACCCACTCTCAATGGGAACCCCTCTCTGAGACCGAACACTGCTTGCAGTTGAGTCATTGGGTACATGTACATAGCCTGCACTACTTCTACCAATGGTTCTGGGACTTTGAACCACAGCAGTACTGCCCAAATCAGCTTTCTTGAGACCTTGTCATATGCTTTCTCCATGTCTAAGAATGCCCAGTTGGACTCTTTCCTCATCTCTAGCTTCTACTCAACTATTTCTCTCACTGCAAACATTGGGTCAGTTGTGCTCCATCCTGATATGAATCCAAACTGCTCATCTCCCATCTTACTTTACTACTTGCCATATCCGTTTATCAATAAACCTCCCCAGAACATTCATACAATATGATAGGAGTTTGATGCCTCTGTACTGCCCAAAGTTGTGGATGTCCCCTTTGTTCTGTATACTGGGTTGGCATGAGTATGCTTATTCTCCAGTCATCTGGAATACACCTTTCTCTCCACTCTGCTATGAGTACCCTCACAAGCTATTTTTCCCCTATCTCACCCAGTATCTTTATCATATCACACGTGACCTCATCTGAGCCTACTGCTTTTCCTGACTTCATTTTCCTTAGTGCTGTTTTTACTTCTTCTAGGGTGGGCTGCTATTCTTTTCTCATCGTAGGTTGTGACTGGGGCAGTACAGTTTCTGTGAGGCTTTCTTCATTCAAAAGCTACTGGAAATACTCCTTCCATCTGCTTTTGATGTCCTGTGGACTGGTGAGCAGATTGTTGTTGGCATCCATTATGAAGGGTGTCTGACTATCTTCTTTATCTTTCTATGTTTGCCTTGTGACCTGATATTGTTTTTTTTGTGCCACCTACTGAGTCACTTTCCAGAAGCTGGTAGAGTGCCTCTGATGCCCTGTTGCCCTGTGTTTTGCTATTGCAACTCTTTTCTTAGCTTCTTTGTTAGCCAACTTGTATTCCTTCCTAATCTGGTTGGTCTTTTCTATCTCCCACTTTTTCCTGCACTCCATCTTGCTTTTGATGACTTCCTGGACTTGTGCATTCAACCGCCATCTTTTCTTATGTACCTTATTTTCATACTTGGCTCAGCCACATGTCTGGTCTGTAGTCCTCACACGTGCTGTTTGGAGGAGCTGCCATTCTTCTTCAACTCCACCTATTTTGTCCTCCTCTTGGGATGCTAGAGGCCTGAGCAATTCCAAACTCTTACAACTTTATTTATTCTTCAGTTCCATTGACTCTAGGCTAGGTAACTTGTACTCTCCTCCAAGATCTCCCACCTTTTTCAATCTTCCACTTACTATCCCACCCATTACTTCTTCCAAGCTTTTATGCCTTCATCTTTTTTTACCACCCTATCTTTCCCTTTCTACCCCCTCATCCCTTTCTCCTTCCATACTGCCTTCTCCTCCCTAGACCTCTCCAGCTCTGGCTAAAATATAACCTAAGTCATGTTCACATCCACTATAAAATATCTCCCGCTATTTACCTTTCTCCTTTTACTACTTTCAGGTGAAAACCTGGCCCATCATCACTGATATCACCTTGTGCACCCAAACATCACCCCTAACCCAAACCTTCTCTTCCTACCTTTCAAATGTCTGGCTTAAAGTTTGACCTTCCCATCATTGTTGGACTTCACTCCAAACTTGACTCTGTTCATGTGCTACTTCAATGGAATGTTCCGGACTTGCTTGTTTCTGTGAAACTCAGTTCAAACCCTACTCCAGTAATATAATATTTGATTTTCTTCATTACAAATCAGCACATATCACTCAGTCATATCTTAAGATGGGGGCAGATGCATGCTTCTTTGCAAAAAACATCTTTCCTCTAACCTTCTAGCTACTACTGTCCACCTCATCCACCCAACAGCCGAGTTCAGCTCCTCATGGCTCATTATCTTCCTCTTCCTCTCTCCATTGTACTAGCAACCATAGTTGCCTTCTTTTCCCCATACTACTATAAAATTTACCACAGCCGTAATCTACCTCCTCCATTTTATTAAAAAATAATATCTTAATCTTAGGGCGAGGTAAACATGTTGCTAGGTCTGAAATGTTAAATAGTCTGCAGATAGAAAGTTCTCAGAACAGTCAGAAATTAAATGATATTTTATAAGGACTGAATTCCTATCAGGAGATCTCTAGTGGCAGAATTTTATAAAAAAGATTCACTCATTTATTGTCACTTTGTATTCTGAATCTATTATTACTCAATATTGGAATGGCATCCTGACAATCTTCTTACTGGCTAAATAAATATTAGTTCAGGAGCCCAATAAAGGTCCAGTGTTGGAAAAAGCTATTTCTCTATAGCTTGCTTGAATGTTGATTATAAAAAATTGTGCCAAGTTTGTAAACAATTATATCCTTACAATTCATTTTTCGCTAAATCTTACCTGAAGGTATTTATAGGAGATGTGACCTCCTGTTACCTCTACCAAAGGTTTGCAAGGGGTGACTTACCATAAAGACATCTAGTGCAGGATGCTGGATACACCCTAGAACCTTTGTTCATGATCATTATGAGAATTACACACAATCCCAACTGAGCAAGGTTGCAACAATGCCCATGCACAGACTAGAAACATTATAGAGCATGTGCTTGGCCTGTTCAAGTCACAGTTCCCCTGTCTGGATATATATGGAGGTGCGCTGCAATATAACCATGCTAACTCTGCAAGAATACTATGTGTGTCATCTTACATAATATTATACTTAGGAAAAAGTACTGTATGTAGTTTACATATTGTCTATGAAGATGTTTTAGACAGTGAGGCTCACATGTAAATAGGTTCATAGGTTCATAGGTAGGTACTAGGCTATTGGCCCTAGGGCCTATATAAGCCTAGCCAAAGGTACCCTGGCTTTTGCCACCCAAGAAAATTATTTTCCTGTGCCACTGTCGAGCAGAGCCACAGAAGTGATCCCCGGGGTGAATTTCCTATCTCCCATCCAATCATCAAGATTTTTCTTGAACAGTGCTAATGAGGAGCTTTGTTTGATATAGATAGGTAGTTTGGTAGTTTGGTAGAGTATGGGAAGTCTCTGGGACAGGAATCTATCCCTCCAGCATGTTCTGTTTATTGTGGTGACGAGGTTTGGGTCCTTAGAGCGTGTAGCTTGTAGGAAATGGGATTTCTTTAAGTGGAGCATGTCTAATAGCTCTGGGTTTGACATAGCTTTGTGTGTTAGGCAGAGATCACCTCTGAGTAAGCGATATGCAACGGAGTAAAGCTGCAGTTTTTTTGAGCTGGTCTGCAAAGGGAATTTCTTTGAGGCCGGTAATCCTCTTTGTGAGGTATTTCTGTGGCCTTTCCAGTTGTTGTAGATGTTTTGTGAGGTACATACCAAAAGGGGCATTGTACTCTATAATGGGTCTAATGAGTGATGAGTAGAGGGGAACAATGACCTCTTTTTTCCTGGATGAGAAACCTTTTGTGATGAGGTGTGCCACATAGAAGGATTTCCTGACTACTGTGGCGATGTGATTATCAAAGGAGAGACTACTGTCCACCTGTGTCCCAAGGTCTCTTATCACACTTTTGGTGTTAAGTAGACTACCACCTATGTGGTAGTTCATGGGTACTGAGTTTTTACCAAAAGGAATGACAATGCACTTTTTGGCATTGAGCTTGAGGCCATGGCTTTGACACCAGGCATCTGTCTCAGCAAGGCCCTTTTGTAGGATGTCCACATCTTTTGGAGTTTTGATTATGGTTCCTAGTTTGCAGTCATCTGTGAACTTTGTTAGCCAAAGACATTCTGTGTTGGCCTGTACTTCAGAGAAGTAGATACCAAACAGGAGAGGACCCAGGACTGAACCCTGTGGTACTCCACTTGTCACTGGTCTGAAGCTGGATTTGGAGTCTGCTACTTCCACAGTATGAGTTCTGTCAGTGAGCCAGTTGGCAACCCATCTTGTGGCATAGGGATTTATACCTAGTTTAGCGAGTTTATCTATAATTCCAGAGTGGGGGATGGTGTCAAAAGCCTCATCTACGGCTTTGGTGACTGCTTCAAAGAAGTCTATCAGGTTTAGGAGACATTATCTGCCTTTTACAAACCCGAACTGGGTGGGGTCCTGAGTTTGGAGATTACCAATGTCATTGTTTATAAGTTCCATGATGATACGCTCCATAGCCTAGCAGACCAGGCTCATTAGGCTAATTGGGCTGTAGTTTCCAGGGTCTGTGGTGGCTCCCCCTTTATGGAGTGGGATAACTGTCGCTGTGTGCCATTCAGTGGGCACATAGCCTGAGGTGAGGCTATGATTGAACATGGTACTTAGGTGGGGTGCCAGTTTGTTCTGTAGTTCATGTAGAACACAGCCTGGGATGTCAACAGGTTCCATGGATGCTGTGTTCTTGGCTTTGGATAGTGTGTTTTTTACCTGTGCAGCCGTGATTACAGGAACTTTGCATTCTTCTGGTATAGAGATGGGCCCTTTAGGGGATGACAGAGGGGTAAAGTTAGCACTGAACCTATCTGCCAGGATGTTGGCAATATCCGTTGGTTCTGTATATTTAGTGCCATTGTGCTGTAACTCAGAGCAGATCTGAGTGTTGCCATTGAGATTCTTGACATAGCTATAGAATGCTTTGTGGTTGTCTTTAGAGCCAGTGGCGATTTTGTTTTTATAATTAGCTTTGGAGGATTTTATGAGGGATCTCAGCTTCTTACTGAAGCTGACCATGGAGTTTCTCCAATCATGGGATTTTACTCTTTTTTGCAACAGTTTCTTTCTTCTGTTGTAGAGTTTGTTTATGGCAGGGGACCACCAGATTGGCTTCCTTTTTTTGGAGGATAGCATCTTGGTTCTGTTAGGGATTGCACGATCCATGCACTCATGTAAGTGCTTATAAAGTGCATTTGTGTAGGATTCAGCAGTCATACCTCTATTGTCCGTCAGCATGGTTGTCGTGAAGTTTGCCACTTCTGTCTTAAGAAGCATGAAGTTGGCTTTGGAGAAATTTTTTATTGTGGTTTCCCTAATGGGGGGTGGGGGAGGGATGTTGATGTCTAGGGTGATTAGCTTATGGTCAGATCTGACCAACGAGGAATTGACTTCTGGTGTGGAGCACCAGTTGCCCATGTTGGTAATAACCAGGTCTAGGATATTGCTCCCCCTGGTGGGGGTGTGGATGAGTTGATCCATGGCATTGGAATTTATGAATTCCAGAAAACGTTGAGCACAAGAGTTGGTACATGAGTAGTTTTCCCAGTTAATGGTAGGGTAGTTGAAATCTCCCATTATTAGGGTGTTAGGTTGTACCCTAATATTTTCCAGTGTATTAAGAAATGAGGAGTGGGAATCCTGGGGCATGGTGGGGGATCTGTAGCAAGCTACAATTTGGATTGCGGTCTTGCCCAGAGTTAGTTGCACTTGGATAATCTCAGATGCATTATGCTGAGCAACTAGCCTGGAGGTGTGGATATCCTTAATGAATATGGACATGCCTCTGCCTTTAGTGTTTTGGTCCAGGTTAGGTGGCCGAAAGGTGTGGTATGAATTATAGCCTGGTAATGCAGGGGTACTCTCTGGAGCCTTGAACCAGGTCTCTGTCACTGCACAGATGTCGATGTTCTCCATTTTAAGGAGTGCCTCGAGAGAGTGCATTTTGAGGTTTAGACTTCTAGCATTAAGTAGCAATACCTGCAGATTCTTCTTGCCTGTACCTGTTAGGGAGGTGAATTTGTCATTTGAACCTTGCCTAAAAAAGGCACTATAGGGATGGCTAGAGCCTTAGACAGTATCCGGAATCCCAGGGGCGACAGGTGCAAGCCATCTCTGGCAAAGCATTATGGCTTGTCGATCATGTCATCCCAGGCAGACAGATACTGGATCCCCTTAGAATGACACCAGAAGCTTAGCCAATTGTTGAAGTCAATAATTTTGTTCTTCTACTATGGTATCATTCTGGGTGATGGCAGGATGCTACTCAGGGCTAGGGTCATACCTGCCTGGGCTACAAGATCGGACAGCTCTTCCATGTCCCTTTTCATGTAATCCAAGGAGGTACGTCTCAGGTCATTCACACCAACATGGACAATGACAGTCATATTTATACTTGTGGAGTGACCTGAGTGCATGTGTTATGTGGCGGATCATGGCACCCGACAGGCAGCTGACAGTAACTTTCTCCTTGTTTAGCCTGGTGAGTGGAACATCAGTGTGCCTGACTATAGAGTCACCTATGACTAGAGTGTTGGGTACGTTGTTATGCCTTATGGGCTGTGGTCGAGTGGCACACTGAGTTTGTGGGCTATGTGTCATTTGGGTTGTGTTGGGGGTGGAGGTTGCTTGTGTTTCTGCTTTGGAGGTCCCTGTTGCTTGGGCAGGTTTTTACTGAGAGCCTCCATGAATGTAGGTGTGTGTTTTGTGTTTCT
The DNA here is from genome assembly GCF_019279795.1 of Protopterus annectens. Classification (NCBI taxonomy): domain Eukaryota; kingdom Metazoa; phylum Chordata; order Ceratodontiformes; family Protopteridae; genus Protopterus; species Protopterus annectens. The sequence goes on along the minus strand of NC_056735.1, from coordinate 1,345,392,627 downwards.
ATGTGTGTGTTTTGGTGGTGTAGGGTTTGAGGGACTATGTGCTGAGTGTGATGTGGTGCAAGTGTTTACCTTCTCCTCTTGACTGTCTAGTCCAGTCTTGGGTGAAGAGAGCTTTGCTTCCAGTTTGGCTATATAAGTGCATCTCTCACAGGTTGTAGTGTTGGGTGGTAGGAGGAGAGGGTTGTCTGTGTACATGAGGCAATTGCTGCATTGCCCCAAGATGCCCAGATTCATCAAGTAGACAGGAGAAAACACTGGGAGCTGACCCTTAGACATGCCTGGATACGTGATTATTTGTTAAGTACTAGAAACTGTTTTCCTCTAGACAGTGAGGAAAGTTGAGTGCTGTAGTAATTTGTAGCTTATTTAGTGCTTACAATAAGTTCTGAACAAGTGCTGAAACAAAAAACTGGCTAGTTCTAAGAAACAAAATTAAGCTAGAAGGCTTCCTTTCAACACAGAAAGGCTTGGGCCCTAGAAGCCTACAAATAGTCCTGGACACAGCAAATCTATATCCAGGCTAGACTACCCACAGGAAAGGCAGGAAACAAGCTTAGAAAAAGTTTTTTTTTTTTTTTTTTTAGTGGAAAGAGAGAAAGGAGTAGCCAACAGATGCTTAATAAAAGTGGACAATTTCCAGTTGATACATGACTTGTTTTAGTCAAATATTTGTGTTATGGATGTGAAAGCACTGGCTATTACGGAAACATTGTAGCTACCTTTAGCAGCAATCCTCCTCTGAGGAGCACATCACATCCTGTTAGTTGATTACAGATGATGCAAGTGTCTACAGGTCTGTTTCCTTGTCTGGGTATATACTCACATGTCCATCAAGACCATGAGCTCTGTTGGGCACAGACACCCATTCCCCAAACAGAGTCATGTATCAACAGGCTCTGATGCCACTATCAACATGATCAGGATATAATCAGATAGTGTGAGCCATCACCTATGATGCGGCTATTACACATGGGCAGCTGTCTCCTACATCTTACACTCCTAATGCAGATGTTACACTGGAGTTAAAGATGATATGCAACCTGTTTCATTACCAGTGTTGTGCACTATCTTACATACAGTATGTGCAGGCGGCTGTTAGGTTGGCAATGAGAGGTTGGGCTACACAAACCTGGTAGTTCAACCAGAGTGTCTGTACTCTCAATATCCACTCTATGTAGGTGTGCACATAGCCATTTGGCCCAGCCCTGTAACAAGGGTCACTACACATTTGCATAACATGTACACATGCACAGCTGTTATTGCTTGCAAACGATAGTAGAGAGGTGGATATTACATGTGTTATGTGCATGGATAGTTACCAGGCTCTTCCAAATATCTTTGCTATCATGCTGCTAACCTGTCAGATGATTACTAATGCTATGTATCCTGTCATTGAGTATTGTAATTGCCAAGAGATATAACTACTGTTTGCATAACATAACAGAACTGCTATGTAGAATAGAATACAGATCTGCCTAGAATACTGTACATTACACAGTTATTGGCACAATATCCCACAATGCACACCATATTTGCACTGTAAGCCCACCTTTAACATGTTCATCTTACTTATACACCCATACATATGTCGACTGTTACAATATATCGACATATACTATCCCCTGTTATAGCACATACTTGTTGGACCAGTTCTGACACTGATAGTGGCTGGAAGCGAATTGGTGGGTTCCAAGCCCATATCATCCCTTATGGTGCATGTGAAGTGTGCCGTGTGACCTACAGCAGTACACACATAGAATACTACAAGCATTACTACTGCTCAGCAATAAAGATAGCTATTTCCACTATATGCATTGATTACACTGTAATTCTTACAGTACAGGTACTACATACACAGACATACTACATGTTATACATATCATCTTAGTAATTGGAGGTGTTGTTAACTAGCATAATACTCGTTTTATTTATTTATTTGCAGTTGGTTTATTTATTTGCAGTTGGTTTACCAGGTTAGTCTATTGGGCCATTTTGAACCCGTTTTCAATGGAGTCCTGGGGAGAAAAGCTGCAAAACAATCTAGGTTACAATAGGTTATAGATGATAAATTATACAAAAAGTTATAGATTCGAGCAAAACATTACAAATAATGCAGCAAACATTACAAATTAGTGCAGACTAGTGATAAGGTTGAAGATGATACAGACTAGCGATAGGAACATTGCAATGTAGGTATTGAGAGTCATTTCATATTAGGAACATACACATTACAGTTACAGTCTGATGCATTATTTACAAATAGCATAGAAGTGACAGGAGTATAAGTGTATAGAGAGATGGTAGAAGGAAATAATATTTTTGATGTAAACAGAAATAGAGAAAAATATCTGGTGTAATCATGGAATGAAGGGAAAATGGAGATTGCTATTGTTAATTATGTGGGGAGAGAACAGGAGTATTCTCATTGGGATACTAGATGTGAATGAAGAGATTTTTTGAAAATGTAATGGTTAGAAGTGATACGAATGGATGGTGGTAGGGAGTTCCAGAGACGTGCTGGACCATAAGACAGAAGATTTTTGCCTGGGGGATGGGTTGGTTTGTACACTTCTAGTAGATTTTGGTTATTGGACCTTAATACTCTATCAGGTAGGTGCATCTTAAAGGCAGATGAGAGGGGAAGGACAGAGGGAGGGGTTAAAAATGAGCTTGTGTGCAAGAGTTAATTGTGTATAGATAAGATGATTAGGAAGTTCTAGCCATTTTAGTTTTTGGAGAGAGGAACAGTGATGGGAGGAGGACTTATGGCTGGTAGCAAACTTGGCGATTTTGTTGTAGCAGGAGGAAAGTTGTGTTTTCAGAGAGGATTGTAGGTTAGTAAGAAGAGGAGCTCCATACAGAAGGGAGGGGATGAGAAAGGAAGTGGAAAGAGTTACTTTTGTGGCAGGTGTAAGGTAATGATTTTGTCGGTAGAGCATGCCTACTTTTTGATGGGTTTTTTTGATATTTAGTTGTAAGTGAGAGTTGAATTTGAGCTGGTTATCAATTTGGACCCCAAGTAATTTGGTCTCTGACACCAGTTCCAGAGGTATATTGTTTTGACTAGTAACAGTGAAAGAGTTAAAGTTGAATGAGGTGACTTTAGAGGGAGTAAATACCATTAATTTGGTTTTGGAGGCATTGAGTGCTAGGTGATTTCTTTTCATCCATTGCTCAGTGGTTGAAAAAGTTTCTTGAGTAAGTTTTAGAAGTGTAGGGATAGAAGAGGCAGAGCAGATAATAGTTAAATCATCTGCATATTGAATGATATTTGAGAAAGGGATAGAGTTGTGGAAATAATTTATAAATATATTAAAGAGAAGGGGGCCTAATATGGAACCTTGGGGAACTCCGGTTGGGGTATTAAGGAATGAGGAGGTGGCCTTTCTCCATTTTGCTGCTTGATATCTGTTGGATAAGTAGCTGGAGAACCAGTTCAAGGAGGGAGGAGATAGGTTTAGTTTAGAGAGTTTAGTTAAAAGCAGGCTATGTGAGATAGTGTCGAAGGCCTTAGAGAGGTCAAGTAGTAGGGTGGAAACAATAAGGCCAGAGTCCTGGGCTTTATTAACAGTTTCAAGGAAGGAGAGGAGGGCTATCATAGTGCTGTAACTTGGCCTGAATCCATGTTGTGCGGGAGTTAGTAGGTGATTATCTAAGAGATGTGGTAGGAGTTGTAGTTGGTTGCATTTTTCTAAGAGTTTAGAGATGGGAAACAGGATAGCAATGGGACGGAAGTTGGTAACATTGTTATTGTTGCCTCCTTTATATGATGGTATAATGAAGGCCTTTTTCCAAATTTGGGGTACTATGCTTTCCTGGATAGAGTGGTTAATTAGATTGCTAATGGGGTAGGCGACTGCTTCAGCAGCTATGCTAAGAAAATAAGCAGGGATGTTATCAGGAGCATTTGAGCATGGCTTCAGTTTCTGGAGGAGTTTTTTTATAGTAGAAGTGGGCATAGGTTTCAATGAAAAAAGAGGACAGTGGGAAGAGGGGGTATTTAGGGGTTATGATGGTGAGGGGGGAATGAGAGTTGGGGAGGGGGTGAAGGACAGAGAATTAGTGGAAGAGAGTGAAGGAGTGGTGGAAGTACAGGGAAGAGTGTTGGTAGAGGAGGGGGCTGACGTGGAGAGTGTGGTGGTATTTGAGAATGATGAGGTAAGTTTAGAAATAGAGTCAATAAAAAAAAGAGTTAAATTGGGTAGCTAGGTCTGTGTCAGGAGCATTAGGGTTGGGGGAGGGGGTATCTGGTTTGCTGGGATTAAGGAGAGTGGAGATACCTTTCCAGAATTTCTGAGGGTTTGTTTTGTTGTTGTTTTGTAGTATGGTGAAATAGTTTTGTTGGTCAGAAATGATGAGCTTTTACTTTATTTTAGTATTTTTTATTCATCATGAAGGGGGGGGGACTATTTTTCGGTAGTGAGCCCAGACTTTGTGCCGCATGATTGCTAGTGTGTTTTTAGTAAGCCAAGTGGCTGTTTTAGTTTTTATTCTCTTTGTCCTTAAGGGAGCATGGTAGTCTAGAACTTTTAAGAATGTGGAGTTGAAGTGAGCAACTGCGTTATCCAGAGATAATGTTTTTAGATAGTTCCAGTTTATTGCTTTTAGAGAGTTAGAAAAGGTTGTTAGGTTAAAGTTTTTTTGGTTACGGATGTTAATATAGTTATGGGAACGATGAAAGGATAAAGGGGGTCGATGTGCAAAGATGGGAAGATGGTCACTAAGAGGATCGGAAAGAGTACCACTGTCAGAGAAATATTGAGGATGAGAGATTAGAATCCAGTCCAGAATACTGCCACTGGAGAGTTTTTTTGAGGGGCATGTTATAGAGTTGATTAGCTGTGAAAAATTGTAAATGTTGATGTTAAGTGGGTTTGTAGGTGATTGAATGGAGGCCCAATTAATATTCATGTCTCCTAAGATTATTGTTTCATTGCTAATGTTGGTGGAGAGCCAGGAGAGGATGTCTTCAAGTGTAGAAATATTATCCCCTGGGGGGATGTAGAGGGAAGCTATACATATGTGCTTATGTTTGTTAATTTGAAGGAGTACTAGGAGTAGTTCAGCGTTATTAAAGAGTGGGATAGGCTTGTTGTAGGGAGTAACTGACAAGGAGGATGAATATAGGAGAGCTACTCCTCCCCCTTTTTTGTGGGATCTGTCTTTTCTAATGATAGAGTAGTTTGATGGTATAATTTCAGAGTCTTTTATATGGGGTTTTAGCCGTGTTTCTGAGATGGATAGGATGTCGGGTTTATTATGAGTTAGCCAGGCATGGAGGTTTGAAATTTTATTAACTATACTTTGGGAATTTAAAGAAGTAAGTAATATGGACTTGTCTATAGTGGTTGAGTTAGGTGGACCAGGGTTGGGATGGATGTCACCTGATAGTAGACTGCTAATTAGATATGTGATTGGATTAGGGAGGTAATAGCACAGTTTGGAGTATAGGTTGGATTCAATTGTGATTTTGAAGGGTTTGCTAGTTATTATTGGGGTAGAATGTTTATGAGAGGTGATAAGTTTATATGGAAAAAGTAGAATGTATTTTATAGGGTATAGGTGGGGGGAGATTGGGGTGCATGGATATGAGAGAGAGGAGGTAAGATGGTTGGTTACGTGGAAGGATTGTGAGTGGTATGAATTGATGGGCTGGGTGAGGTAATAAAGATAGGAAAGGCTGAGAAGTAGTAGTAATAGATAGGAGATGTGTGAGGGTTTTGAGAGCATGATGGAATGAGGCTACTTAGGGGTACTATTTTTGTAGAATTTTAGTGGGCACAAGAGAGTCTATATATATAGTAGCTAGTATGTCCTTAATGGTGGGGAAGGAGTGGAGAGTTAGTGAGGGATTAGTGTGGGTGTGGTAGGGAGTGGTTGTGGAGGAGAATAATGAAGCCTAATTGGATAGATGGGATGATCTAGAAGAGGTGGGTCAGGGTAATATGAGTGGGAAAAGGGAGTGGGTGTTATTAGAGAACTGGAGACTGATTGGTCTAGAATGGCAGTGGGTGTGGTTATGGGAGAATAAAGGTAGAGGTACTGGGGCCGGGTGGAATTTGGGGGCAGGGTAGGGGAGCAGAGTGAGCCCGTAGGGCGAACGGAGCGGGTAGAACCAAGGAGAGCAGGAGAAGATCGAGAACCAATCAGTAGAGTGTGGAGTTTCAGAAGGGTGAGTACAGAGAACAAGTAATTAGTAAGTTAGAGTGGGTATAAAAGTTTAAGATGGAAAGAGAAAAAGAAAAGTTATAGCTTAAAGAGAAAACCAGTAGTGAGAGAATTGAAGTCAAGATTAGTGGTGAGAGAGTGCCACCTAGTGGACAAAACCTGAAGTGCACTTGTGCCCCACCAGGGCAGTCCCTGGACTAGATAGGGTTGAAGGGAGACGGGAGCTAGTGTAAATCGAGAAACTGGATGGGGGCAAGTACAGAGGTACAATAAGAGAAGTAGTTAGGCTGCTGGCATACCAGGCAAGGGAGCGTACTGAACACCTAGCAGGGCTTAAAAGCAATAGTAATTCATGTTTAGCTTTTTTCGGTTCGTCTTTCAGTGTTTTGTACTGTCCTTCAGGTAGATACAGATGGTTTGAATGTGTGACAAGGCAACCTTTTATAGTTACAGATCAGTAACATGTGTTATACCGATAACCAATTGGTGTTCCTAAGTAGCTAATTACATGCACATCAGCTGCGCTGCTACTGCCTTAGCTAATACCATGGCTACAGTAGAGTATAATTGAGTACTCTACTTGGGCATTGTCCCTTTGCCTTACTTGTGAGGAAGACAGCGTGGAAGTTTTGTTTGGAATCTATTGCAACAGATGTATGGAGATGAACAGTAATATATTGTGTGTAATGCCTAGAGGAGTTGGTCTAAATGTGAGTACTGCTGTTATATTTCTGAACATTGCTACTTGTGCAGGGTTTGTCTGTACCTAATACTTCTGCATATGTGTCAGTCTGGCCAGGTTGTTTGACCAGCTCAAGGCTGCATAGCTATGCATATAATGTTAGGGAGTTTACAGTGTGCTTACCAGACATCTTTAGTTTGGTGTTACTGTGTATCATACTGTGCTAATAATCAGTACTCAGTAAAACTTTCTGGTGTACGAACCTTTTAATCCTCTGAAATGGGATTAGTTCATACAAACGCTGTTACATCAGCAGCTGTTCATTTGTATAACGGCAACTATTTCACATAGGGCCATGTTAGTGTGTCTGTGTCCAGGTATGTTAAGGTTTCAGCAGATGTTGTACAGTAGTTGCATAATTGGTTATGGTATGACAGTATGTATTGATGTAATTATTTCGGTTGTGGGGTAGATGTTGGTGGGTGTACATAGCACATGCAGGTGTGTAGGAACCCATTTTATACGACGTCTATATGTGTGTGGGTGTTCTTTCCCTATGTGAACACCTATCCCTTAGTGGACTAATACTATGGTAATTGCAGGCTGATTCATTAAGGCACTATTAAATGCTTCCTGTATAGCATGCAGGTACTGTTAGTCCTTGAATCCTTTTGGCAATAGATCAGAATGTAATAAAGATTTGCAAAATGAAAGCTGTCTGTGTAATTCTGTCATGGATATTTGCAGTCAATGCAGTTGTGTTGGTGACTGTGTCCATAGAACATATTTCTATTAGTGTATTGGCATATACTCTTCATATGTTATGTTCATATTGTTTGGGGGGGGTGGAATGTGTGATTGCTATGGTCCATGTTATACTCATATATGACCACTTCAGATGCTGTCGACAGACATGTATGTATGTGTATATATATATATATATATATATATATATATATATATATATATATATATATATATATATGTGTGTGTGTGTGTGTGTGTGTGTATATGTATATAGATATAAACATTATTGCATACGTTTATCTGTACCTTCATAGATGTGCAGATGTCTTTAACCTATCTATATATCTACATATATATGTAGACCTGTATATATCGACATGTCTCTATGTATTGCTCTCTCTCGCTCTCTCTCTCTCTCTATAATATATATATATATATATATATATATATATATATATATATGAGCATACACCTTTAATTGGGTACATGGCGGGTTGTCCTATCTCCCTTTTGTGTTTTAACCTGTCTGCATACACAACTGGGATAGGTACATCCCAGATAACTTAGTGTTAGGTTACTCTGAGGATGGAGTACATGGTTGTGGGTTCTACCCCTGGAAGGTGTTATTATTTTACCTCTCGGAGTAGGCACTGGTAGGGAAAGTGTGAATAATGCACATTTATGCAGTTGTGAGCAGGTTTGCCCATGGTCTGCATGACGTTAAGCAAAGGTCAAACGTGTGAAGTGCTACTCCATTTACCATGTTGCAGCGCCGCTTACCATCGCACAAACACACGGAAATCTGCTTACAACTGCTTAAGAGTGCTTTAATCCACTGGCATTCAAAAGCTCTTATTCTGACCCTCAGAATAACCTAACAGCCCTTGAACCTGGGACCATGAACACTACAGTCACTGACCTTACCACTAAGGCATCTGAGATATGCACGAATGTCATGGTATTTGGAATATACATTGTACTACAGATATTCCTCACTACTAACAACAAGTGTGACAATCAGTTGGTGTACATATGTCTGATACATGTTAAAGTTCATATGTTTGTGAAAGTAGGTGTTGCAATGTGACATGACAGGATGTATTATGAATGAGTAAGGTTCTTGCTTTGTGTCCATTTTATATTGACAGCAAACCCAGTCCCTGCACGTAAGGCAACTGCCAGGTCTCAAAATGCAATATGAAAAATACAATATGAAAAAAATATGAAAAAAATACAGCGGCTTGTTGGCTTGTTTGGTGTGTCGTTTGGATCTGGGGACTGTTTCATTTATTTATTTTTTTGTTTTTGGATTTATTGGACGATTTCAAATCAGCGACTACATCATTTCAACTTTTCTTCTGGTTTTGGACTCATTTTCTTATATCAGAAACAACCAGGTGACTTTTACCATTTTCAACTTTTGTCGAATTTGGTTGTTGGTGTTTTTATATGGAAGGGATCAGCATTTTTGCTCAGACTGATGTTATGTAAACTGTAAATTGGTTTCTTTGGTTCATCGTTGAAGCATATTTACAATATATATATATTTTTTTACCTTTAAGGGACTTGATTATTCAGTTGAACTCTCTTGTGCTTTAAGGTTATTGTTAAAACATAAATGAAGCACACCTTGTGGTTTCTTACAGAATTTAATTATTTTGTATAATTCTTTTGTGTTTGTTTTGGTGCTAACATTATTGCTCTAAATATTTTCCTAATCTTGTCGATGCTGTGTATTTTTCAATCAGCAGTGTTTTTGTATAATATTAACTATGTTCAGGTTTTGTTCATAGGTTCCAATAATCTATCTTGTATAACCATTCATATCAGGTTAAGGTGGGATTCATTTATTTAGTCCTCATATTTTCAGTCATTCTCAGTATTATTGGGTTGTCTTTTTATTGATAACCAGTATTATTATTATTGGGGGTTGATATCCCTTGCCTTTCTGAAGCCTTTTGCCCAGTTTTTGAGATTGGGTTGTCGGGGTTTTTACTGTGGCTCTGTATTTTGGATTACAGGAGTTTTGTTTTTTCCCATTTCCTTTTTTCCTATCCAGTTAACAGCGTTATAGTAGACTTCTGATGGGTGATTCTTCTGACTATTTGCTTTTTCTGCATTTGGTTGGTCTTAATCACTCTCTATTGTGCAGGCTGATATTGTCCCTTTGAATTTGGGACTCAGTGCCTTGAGGTGAGTTTTACTGATGCTCTTTTAAGACCATCTTATCAGTTTACTGCTATTGCCCGGTCCTATGTTTGGTTTGGCTGGGGGACTGGACGCAGTTTATAATATCGGAGAATTTTGATGTTACATCTTTTTTTAAATAAGGTTCCATAGTTTTAGAACAGATATTTTGTGAAGTGTCACTCATACTGAGATTTATTATTTTTCTTGGTATATTTTTGTTAGACTTGGATATGGATATTAATGGACTTTTACAAGGGCTTGCTTCTGATCATAATTATTTGGCCTTTTTTGGGCTAGATGATGCACATCCTGAACAGGACCACTGTACTTCTACCCCTGATCATGATTCATGTACCTCTCTTTTCTCTAAATTGGGCAAAATATGAAGTTACTATGAAGCAATGTTTGGCATTTAAGATTATTTAAGGCCTATAAGGCTAAGGATATCACCCCTCAAGGTCTTAGGATTAAAGTTCAACCATTGGTTCATAATCCTAATGAGAATTTAATGAAGGCTTGGGGTGCAGCCCAACATAAGGCCATGATGGGACTTGTTGAGGTTTTAATTAATCATTATGAGGTGACTATTGATCAGGGTTTAATTGAGGTTATTAACATGTGTCAATCTATTTGTAGATTTGAGGGGCAACCTTTATATGTTTCCCTCCTTAACAAACATAGGGACAAACTGCTGGTACATGAAACACAACTCAAGGAAAAGAAAAAAACATAAGTTTTTGAAAAATTTAACTGACTATTCAAGTGGGGATCCTTTTTCCAAGACATATGCCAAACATGTTAGGTTTCAAAGTTCACCTCGGTCTGTGTCCAGGAGGAAGAGGCCACGCTCCATTTTAAAGCAATCAGGGTAACAGTATGATACTTCAGTCGAGGATTCTTCCTCTGCTGTAGAATCTGATGTGCAGGGCACCACAGATTCCCCCATACCTAACTGAAATAACATTACTCCTTTAGACATACACAAAGGAGTGGGGGGAGAAAACACAAGCGGAGTACACAATATGGAGGGCCTGTTGTGCATGTTTGCTTAGAAGTAAACAACTGTAATGTGCTTAACATTTCTTCTAATACTTTATCACCAATGCATATTGAAATACTTAATAAAGGGCTTTCTTTTATTCCTGTTTTTTTGTTCCAGAGGATAATTTTGCCAATGATATTCTTTCTTTTTGCAGGCTTTTGAATTTAAGACTTTTCTCTCAGGATAAGACTACTACTAGTTCATATGATAAATTTCACTATCATAAATCCACTTTTTCGCCACCTATGAACCCTAATGTGCTGCTTTTCCAAAGAAGTGTCCTTAGGGACATACACTTTGATGTTAGGAAACATCAAGTGGACCATAATAATGTCTCAAAGATCGAATCTGATTGTATCCAAGAGTTGGTTTCCAATCATGAATTGGTAATTTTGGCTGCTGATAAAGGTGGAGCAGTGGTTGTACAGGATTGGGCCAAATATAATAGGGAAGCACTGAGACAGTTATCTGATGTTTGTTATTATACTATTTTACCCTTTGATCCTACTGCCTCCTACAAACAACAAATTGATAATTTTTTATCTTTAGCTGAGGAGGAAGGCATTATCTCCCAGTTTATCAGACAACAATTGACTACCTCTGATCCTGTCCTACCGTATATTTACTTTTTGCCTAAAGTACACAAAAATTTGGACAATCCACCGGGGAGGCCTATTGTGTCTGGTCGTGGTTCATTAACTGAACCTTTGTCTCAGTATTTAACCAAATATTTAAAACCTTTGCTCTCACTCATCAGATCCAGGATTCAGGATACAACTGAATTCCTACAGATTGTTTCAGATTCATAACTGGAACCTGATTGGTTATTGTGTAGCCTTGATGTATCATCATTATATACGAAAATCCCCCATTGGGCCGGTATTGAGGCTTTGAAATACTGGTTGGATCTTTCTGAATTATATCCACCAGGTTTCAACACCTTTTTACTTGGGTTGACTGAACATGTCCTGACGAAAAATGTTTTTTTGTATTGTGACGCTGTCTATGTACAGATCAGAGGAAGAGCTATGGGGCTTCATTTGCTCCTATATATGCTGATCTATTTATGGCTTATTTAGAACAGCAATTAATTTACGATTCAAACCATAACACTTTTCTGCATGACATGGATATATGGAGGTGTTTTTTCGATGATTGCTGATTGGTTTGGAGGTCAGATTCTATGTATCTTCAGGAGTTTGTTAATTATCTTAATGAAAACAAGTGGGGAATTCATTTCACAGTTAACTACAGTAAAGATGAAATTATTTTCCTGGACGTGCTGGGTACCCAAGAATCCTGATAACACCCTTAAAACTGTAGTTCATCGGAAATTCCCCCAATATAACTCCTACCTCCATGCCACCAGCTATCATCCATCTCACATATGTTGGAACATATCTAAGTCTCAGTATATGAGGGTAAAATGCATCTGTTTAGATGATTCTTCTTATCTGACATATCGGGATGACCTTACTGCAAGGTTTATTCAAAGGGGCTATAAATTGGGACAGGTTTTGTTGGCTAGGAATTCGGCTGACTCTATACAGTGGGAACAATTGCTGAATTATAATAAAGTTGATTCCAATAATAATTCGGTATTGCATCTAATCACTACTTATGGTACAATACTTCTAGTCTTATCAATAGTGTACAACACAATTGGAATATTCTCCTGGCTGATGAGCGATTGTCTTCTTTTATTGGTCATAAGTGCCAATTCTCCTTTAGGAAAGGTAGGAACTTGGGTGCCCTTTTCAATCATTATAAGAACGGGCATTGTCCCTTGGGGGCACATATCCAGAGAACACTATTAGGTGACCGTCTTAATGGTTGCTTCCCCTGTGGCCACTATGTATACTGTGTTAAGATTAATAAAAGTAAGAGTTTCAGCAACCGTAATACTGGTATGGTTTACAACATTTCTGTTTTTGTTAATTGCCAGTCTGATTTGGTTATTCACCTAGTTACATGTAGCTGTTCTGCATTTTATGTGGGGCAGACATCTAGACCTGTTAAGTTCAGGATTGCGGAACATTTATCTGATATCAGGCACCAATGAGCTAATAATGCTTTATATAAACATACACTGAAACATTCTAATGTTAATTTTAATTTTACTATCATTGATAAAATTCAAGGCAATAGAACAAGGGTTTCTGGTTGGCATGACATGCTTAATAAGTTGGAGAAAAGATGGATTATTAATTTGGGTAGCTTGTTTCCCCCTGGTCTGAATGAGCATCTGTAGTTTTTCCAATTGGTTTTAATGATGATTGACATGTGTTCCCTTTATAAGGCAGGAAGTTTTTTGCTTCCTTTTTTCTTTTTTCATTGATGAAGGCTTGACATTAGAGCCAAAACCGGTTTGGATTGTGGACTGTAGACTTTCTGCCTTTTTATGTGCTTTATGGCACAATAAAGAGATATATATTTTTTGTTAGTATACCATTGTCTGCTGGTCATCGTTTTTTTCTTTTTACATTGTCCCCATACTCCATGTATTCCCCTCCAGTTCACTTATTGGACATCCGACCCAGGCCCTCCTTGATGCATGATTGCATTACCCATCATTCCTCCCCACCCAATCTTCACATACACAGCAACCACCCGTTCTATGGTGAATTAGGTTAATATTAATTGTTATAATACCAGAGCTGCATGTGTTTTGTGTACACTCCAATTCCTTTGGAGTGCTTCTGTGTCACAAAGTGTGTTCATAGATGCTTATATATATGGCTATTGATGTAACTGTATAATATATATACAAGTATATATATATATATATCTATATAGATATATATATATATATATATATTATATATATATATTTTTTGTATTAGTTTGTAACAGTAATACATCTGTAGACTGGAATGTGTTGATTCACAAACTACAGTACATTACAATGTACTGTACATATGTACACAAAGCCACTGTCCCATTTGTGATCATTACAGTGAAATGCATATGGTATAAGGTGTAGTCTCAGGACCATAAAGCACGTATGCACCTCAGATGGCTTAGTGGTATATCCCATGACTATAGTGTACATGGTCCAGGGTTCGACACCTGTGATGCTTTATGAATGTTTTTTATTGCAGAATAAGGCTCATTTAAGCAGTTGTAAGCATGTTTAAAAGTGTTTGTGTGACATTATAGCAGCGGTTAAACACAGTTAAACAAACGTTGTAACGTATAACCTGTGCGCTCAAACATGGCCACATCCGCTAACTACTCTGGATATATACCTGTCAGTGATGTAACATCTCACTATGTGCTGACATGACATTACATTCTCTGTTGACTGTACTCTCATGCACACATGGGTTTATATGGGTGATTTGAATGTTTATTATACAGACAATTACTATCTATATATGCAAGCTGTGGTTAAGGTATACTTTTGCACATGATAAACATCCCTGCCTTTATCAGGATTGTAACCTCGAATGCACAGATACTATGCAGATGCTGTAACCATTACACTGTTGACATTAACATTGCTTCTGCCTATTTCCTATTTAGATGATTTCTATGTGTAAGCTAGGCTAAGCAAATGGCGGGAGCCCCCAAACTCACTGAGCTTCACATACACTTGAAATAACAACATATAACAAATGTACTATGAGACAATACATTACATTCCTAACTACATTAGGCATAGCCCCTCACTGACACACTTCAAGGGAAACCTTGTTGTGTGAATGGGTAACAGACTTTACACCCCTGGGATCATGTGTCCCAGAACCATACAGCTAGGGGGTGGGGAGCCTGTCCAGTCTGATAGCTGCAAGACCTGTCAGAGGAATCGAATAGTGTTGAATTGCCACATTAACATGCCCTCTTTAGATCACTAAGTGCCCCTATCACCCTCCACAACTGCAGTCTTCAACAGCTTCCAGCAACTCTGCCTGGAATTGCTTCATTGGCTATGCTTGACAGAGGCTCAGTTACTTCATCAATGGTGCGGGGAAGGCCAACACACTGTTGCTATGCTTCTGATTACCCTTGGTCAGATAGATAGTAGGCTATCTGTGAACCTCTAACATGAAGGCCATCACATCCATAATATGTGAATAAACAGACCTTCAGATCACAATATACAGTGTGAACTCACCATGTAGTCAGGAAACAGTTGAGTACAGCATGGACATACAGAACACTGATACTTAGTCACTCCAAATGCTTATCTTGGAAGCTAGAAGACTTGTATAAGTTTAAGGCTTTCTATTGCTTACCACTAGGTTACCTACAGGGGAGATGAAAAACAAGCACAGATGGGGAACATGCATGCAATGATACCATACCAGCCTATGTGTCAGCCTTATGCTTTGGAATACTGGCCAAGGCTATTGGCACCCCCATGGTGCCTTATGTAGGAGAGTCTTGAAGGTGAATACCAGCTCCGTAAACAGCACAATAGCAGATTCAATGAGGTTTATGCTACTCAACACCAGGGGTTGTGATCACAACATGCACGCACTCACAGCACTCCTCAGGATGGACAACATCAACAGCTATGCATTAACTGAAATCTGTCTTAAGGCTCCTGAGAGCACACCAGCACTACCAGACTGCAACCCATACTGCACATTTCAACCACAGAACATGGACTGACAGACATGGAGGGGCTGTATCCATATTCATCAGGGATACCTACACCTCCAGGTTAGTGGGGCAGCATGAAACCTCTGTGATCATACATGTGCAGCTAACATCAGCCACAGCTGCAATGTGGAATGTGGCCTGCTATGGATCACCCTCCATGACCCAGGACCTCAACTCCATCTACCCGGAGACAGTGGAGAACACAACAGTCCTAACGTACATGCTGGCATTGGTCAGTGTAAACTACCATACCATTAACTGGGAAACTTACTCCAGTACTCACTTCCAGAACCAGCGCTTCCTGGAATGTATCATCCCATATGCCCTGTATCAGGTGGTAACCTCCCTAACATGGGGTGGAAACTACTAGATGTGGTCATCATCAACATGGGCAACAGGTGTACCAGAGTGGAGGTTAACCGGTCACTGGTTAGATCTGACCATGAACTATTCACTGTTTCCACACCCTAGTATCTCCTCAACCCATGGATACCACAGTGTATACCTTTCCTACAGCTAAATTTACACTACTAGTGACAGAGGTGGGGGATTTCACAGCCCCCACACTAAGGGGAAACACTGCTCAAGATACAGACAGATTTACAACTGCAGTCTATAAGAACCTACACGGATGAATGGATCGTGCCATCGCTGGTAAACCAAGACTCACTCCTCCTAGATAAGAGCACCGGTCTGGTGGACCTCTGCAATAAACAGGCTATACTACAGACCTAGGACAGTGTTCCAGACACACAGCAAATCCCACGAAGTGCAGACATCTGTGACCACTATTAGTATGATACGTAGGTCTCTCATGACATCATCCAAGGCTAACATCAGCAGGCGAATATGCAAGGATTCGAAAGATAACCACAAAGACTTCTTTGGCTATGTCAAGGATCTATGTGGTTTCACGCAGATTTGCACTGTGCCAGTGAAATATAGCACAAAATATGCTGACCCTACTGATATCGCCAACATCCTTGCAGATACATTCAGTGCCCAGGACACTACCCGAAAGGTACAGTATCCCATCAGAAACACACAGGTGGAAATGGCCCTCTCTAACAGCAAAACACAGCATCAATGGAGGCAGATGTTGACCCAGACTGCATCTTGCAAACTGTACAAGACAACCTGCCCCCCACCTAATTAAGCATTCCTACCTCAGCCTCTCCACAGGCTACATGCCCATACAATGGTGCATGGCAACATTTACTCCACTCCATCATGGAGAAATCACAACTGACCATGGTAACTACCACCCCATAAGCCTGACTAGCCTGGTCTGCAATGGTATGGTTTGCATCCTCATGGCACTCATTAACAATGACATTGGTAACCTTCAAACATGTGACCCAACCCAGGTCAGCTTGATTGAGTGCAGTTCATGCCTACTGAACCTGTTTGACATCTTACATACAGTCACCAAGATGTTAGATGACAGGAGAGGTGGTTCACACATACTACCTGGACCTCACCAAGGATTTTGACACCATGCCCCACTCAGGTATTATTGATAAACACACCAGCCTGTACATTCACCGATACATCACAGGTTGGGTTGCCAATGGAATTACACACAGAACTCACATGGTATGACTAGCGGTCTCCAGATCCAACTCTTGAACAGTCATGACTTGTGTCCCATAGGACTCATTCCTGGGAGCCCTACTGTTTGGAATATACATCTCAGATGTACAGGCAGACACAGGTGGACTATGGCAGACCATGTCTGGCAATGACTGCAAACTGGGAGCCATGACTGATAGTCCAGCTGACATGGACATCCCTCAGGGGGCCTCACAGAGAACATCACAGGGTGCCAATGACACGGCCTCCAGCCAAGTGCCACTAACTGCATGGTCATTCCATTGTGGAATTGGCACGCATATATTAACACATGAGCGGCAGCCACTTCAATACAGACGAGGTAATGGGGTATCTGTGGACTAAGGTAGATAGTGATCTCCCATGTGACAATCATATCTCTACAGTAGTTTGGACATCCTTCTATGTAGGCAATCTGACTACTAAAGGATTCCCATCTAGACATACTGGGGTTATAGTGCCCCTTTACTCATCACTCATCAGTCTCATCATAGGGTATAATAACCCATGTGGGATGTACCTCAGAGGACATGTCCAACAGCTGGGGGGTCAATGAATTTACCTCACCAAGGGGAATACTGGCCACCAACATATGGCCTATGCAGCCGGACTGAATAAACTCCTGCTTTACTCAGTGGCATCTCATTTATCCAGAGATGATCTCCACTAACCAACACAGCCATGTCGAACTCAGGCTTGATGGATATGCTCCATCTATGGGAATCCATGTCACAGTGAGCCACACACAATAGTGAGCTGACCTTGCCACAACAATAACTGGGAGATGCTGGAGGAGCAGCTTCCTGTCACAGACACTCCCCATACTTTGGAACAACATCCCTAACTACATTATACAGAGTCCCTCACTAACACTCTGCAAGAGAAACCTTGAAGGGTGGATGGGGAACAGTAAATGCACCCTAGGGATCCCGCCATTGGCTCTGCTCCACAGAGGGATGGTTAATGAATCAATGGGATGGCAAAAGCTGACACATTTTGGCTGGCCTTATGAATGGCCTCTGGCAGTTGGCCAAGTACCTACCTATGAATCTATACATACAGTATCTGCATATGCTGATAGCTTAATTTAATGTTCAGGTGTTGACTTACCTTGTGCCAATGGCTGTTGTGTGTGCAATAGCTGAGGACTGCCTATGTTGGATGCACACAATAGACAGCCTATACATGACAATTTACAGGTAGTCTTGTGTGTGTGTGTGACATCCATTTTTACTGTGTGTGCAGGTGGAGAAAGGTGCCTACACTGTCAGTGTGTGTGCTATACATTCCCTCTTTGCCAAGGCATGGGAAAACTGGGCCATATTATGTAGCATGGTACACACTATGACGATGTAGGCACACATGCCTGGAGAGTACTGCAAGGCTCCACCAGATATGTCCAAGAAAAAACCCGAATTTCAAGCATCCCAAACACATGCTCTCCAGTGCATAGCCAGCATCCCCACCAGGTGGCCATTTGGGATGTCCCCCCTCTGTCTGCCTACTGGGCCTGGCTCAGGGTGTTCATTTACACTTTATAGTATTCTGCTGCTGATGTAGGTGTGTGTGTGTCTATTCCAGCTGCCGCGTGTCTTCTATGTTGTATATGAGTATTGCAAGTGCGGGCCTTTTACTGGTGGAGATCTACTTTTACTTGCCTGCCTGCCTACGTCTCACCGCCTTTAGACCCGATTTTCCCATTATCATCCTCCCATTTTCCACCTGCCATCTTTCTTCTTGTGTTTCTTCTCACCAGTTTTGGTATGAATGAGCTCTGGGAGGGGATATATACTGGATATACTTTTGTTCTGTTTTTGTGACACTTTGCCTTTCTTTCTCTTTTAGCCTCAGCTCCTCCCTGTCCTGCAGGTGTTCTGCGGGTAGCCTTGTTAGCTGTTGTCTGCGTCCACTGTAGCCCTCCTAGGTGTTAATTAGTCATTTGTACCCAATTCCCACTCAATTTCCACTTTATTTCTTTCCCATATTTCTTTCTTTTCGGCTGCAGTGCACACGCCAGCATACCCGCTTATTTGTTTTTTGTTTTTTTCATTAAGACATTTTCATACACATTCACATGTCTGTACTCCTCAGCTACAGCTTATGGGCACCAACACATCCCTATCCTGCAGCTTCTACCTAGCTGAGGCAGACGTTTAGCACGTTCCAATGTGCTTACATAGCAATGGTGACACACCTCTCTTTGATGTCATCTTTATCTCTGAAAGCACAACTGCAAGTGGTCAAAACATTTTCAGATGATGTAAGAATGTCATTTGGTCTTGATAAATGTGGAAAAGCAACCTTTAAAGCAGGAAAGCTGCAGAACCAAGAAAGCATCACTCTGGGACAGGAATGTGATATAAAAGAACTTGAGCAAGAGGGAATGTATAAATATTTGGGAATTGATGAAGAATAAGCAATAAAATATGATCAAAGGCAAATAAAACTTAGTAAGGTCTAAAATTAATACTTAAAACAGCTTTGACATCTAGAAATAAAGTCTAAGCTATAAACCAATTTACTCTTCCTGTCCTAACGCACAGTTTTGGAGTGACTGACTGACCCCAAAAGATGTTAGGATGGACAGGAAAACAAGAAGGATGCTTCATGCTCAGCAAATAATTTATAAAAGTCAGTGTAAACTAAAAATACTTATTGCCCATTCTGAAGGAGGTATGGCCCTCCTCAAAATTGATAACATGTATAGATCTGCAATCATGGGACTGCATACATATCTGCTGACCTCAAATGAAGTGAAAGTTTTGAAACATGAAGAGAATAAGTCTAAGATGACTTCCCTGCTTAGTTTAGCAGCAGCATATTGGTGTCAAGTGAGATTGGAAATCAAACCATAAGTAGATAAAAATCAGGTAGCAACTGAATGTGCCAAAAAACAAAGGAAATAATAAAAAGGTAATGGATCAGATGAGAAGGCAAGAAATGTGGAAAATGCATAAGCAGAGTTTAAAGTACAGAAAACTCTTGGAACAACCCTCATGTTGATCAGGTTCGAACAAAGGAATGGTAAAGGAGAGGTGAATTTAAAACAAAAGACGAAAGGTTAATATTGGCAGCCCAAGATAGCGGATTACATACACATTGGTTTACAAAGTCCATTGAATGTGTGGGAGAAACAGACAAATATAAGTTTTGTAAAACAGAATTGGAAAGAGTTGGACATCTTGCTGCTGGTTGTGATATACTAATAACAATACTAGGACTGAATAGTGAAAGGCATAATAATGTGGCAAGACTGTTGCACTGGGGATTGTGCAAACATTATAATGTTGAAGTAGCTGAAAAACACTGGAAACATGAACCACAAATCATTATAGAAAATGATGAAGTTTATATCACATGGGATCGCCTATTATCAACAGTTCAAAAAATAGAAGCGAGAAAACCAGATATAATAGTCCATCAAAAGAAGACAAAAGTACCATTGATCATTGAAATTTTTATACCTAGTGGCTACAGTGTCTTATGTACAGAGAGACATAAAGTTATAATATACCAGGATTTGCAGGCAGAAATGAGGGCAGTTTGGAAGAAGAATACCCAGAAAGTTCCAATAGTAGTAGGAGCAATGGGTCTTATAAAAAATAATTTGCAGTCGTATTAGATATTTTACTGACACGTAAATCTGTATGAATTGCAGAAGGAGTCATTACTGTGGACATTGCAGGTGCTGAGAAGAGCACTACTGGCTAACATCAAAGATTGGAACAATACTAATTTCATAAACTTTAATCATACTTTGACTTAAGAATGGGGTGCATTCCCATCATGATATTAGAAACCCAAAAGACTTCTACCTCACCCTGGGTATGCATTACTCCCTTCTTGCTGTATACAGTGAGCCCAGAAATTTTGTGATGTCATCGGGGGGGGTCAGTGGTGGTTCAATACTGGTGGCATCTCTTGATCTCTCGTATCATATATGTTGGCTGCATGAAGGATCATATCTGAGTAGAGTCATCTACAAGCATCACAGGATCTGTTGTGACCTCCAAGCATATTTATCATGTTATTGAGGTTGATCCAGATTTAATTTCTCCAAACTGTACTAACAGAATGGCCAAGCAGCTTCATCCATGTTTTCAAAGAGCATTAAATATGATTTCATGTTCCTGTTGGGAGAAATTGTCACCCCTAGAATGGGTGTGAGCCCATTTATGCAGATGAGTCTGTGGACAGCGTATGTCAACATAAACAGTATGCATTACTGTGCAATGCAAATGTCTGTAAAATACTGTCTGTGACAAATATTAATGTGACATGTAAAAAGTAACAATAATGCCTTCATATATAACATAACATCTTTAGAATCTATGTGTGGGATTAGAACTTCTGACACTACACACATATATTTTGAGCACAGATCCAAAGACAACACCATCATACCACAGCAGTCTGCATGCACTAACCATGAAATCTCTAACAAATTAACAATTGAACAACATATAGAAAGCATCAGCCAACCACAGGATCCGTAGGCAGGCCACAGATAGTATATATATATATATATATATATATATATATATATATATATATATATATATATATATTGAGTTATGAGTGATAAGACTTTTGTTAAGAAGCATCGATGAAGGAACATCTGTAACAGCAAAAGAACATACTATTAACACCTTGTTTAAAAAACATTAATGAAGACATATCCATTACAGCAACAGAACATATTAGTAACACTTTTGTTAAGAAACATAAATTAAGAAATATCCATAACATCAGAAGAACACTGTTCATATGGATAAAGTCAAAATCCATAGGTTTCTGTAGTTATACCACAGTGTGTAAGGAATTGTCAGTAAGAAGTACAGATGATCTGTAAATCTGTCTTTATATACTGTTCACATTTGCAATGTAATTCTGTCTATACAATTGCACATGGGAATAACCTAATTTAATTAAAATAGCAACACCTGTATAGATAAAGGTCAAACAAGCATCATTTCAGTAACTTACAAATTCCGTTAAAGCTCACATTTGTAATAAAAATAAATTTAAACAAGTACCTTGGAGAATGACTAGCATTAACAAATGTAATAATCACCAAAACAGAAATGCTGCCACTTGCCAATATACTTCTCACTCCACATCCTAGAAATAAGTGCACCTAATATGCACATGTCTTTAAGTACCATTTGTTCCATACATAATTAATGAGGTTCATTAAAATTTGAGGATTTGGAACTCCATTTGCACACCTCCGCATAAACTGGCTACATGCAGCTTGACACCCAGGTATTGATAAATGGTACTATGTGTGGCATGTGCCAGTAATCTTCCAATGATCTGATTGCATGACATCATTGCCACTCTGAAATAATGATTTTGATATATTTAGAGATCAGACCATTTCTACCTGCTAACTGAGTGAGACCTCAGTAAGCATTGTTCTGGTTTTGCATTTATCAGACATTTTCCACTGAAGGATCTAGAATGATACTTCAAAGAGGCTGAGACATGTGTATGTGCCCACCTGGACTGAGAAGGAGACCACCCAGATGCTGACCATGTATGCTAGAGTACAGCATTGGATGAGAGCCAGGATGAAGAACTTTGTGATGATAAACCTCTCCAACAGGATTGTGACGGCACAACAAAGATGTACAGAGATCTACTGCACTGGAGTGCAGGTTCACCACCACTATGATGACCCTGTATCAGAGTGAAGTAGAGGAGCTTCATTGGTGGGCTGCAGAGATTTGAAGACAACCCATGGATCCCTACAATAAGTGTGACTATCCTATGTATATCTGAGAATTCCCACAGAAATTAGAGATATATCTGTGTCCCATATATATTAGCTAGATGTTTTTATAACCATTAACTACAACATATAATGATATAATTTCACATATCTACTGACCTCGTGCATCACTGAGTCCTATAATACCTTCGCCGCTGATGACTGCACATTTCGTAGATTTCTGTTATAGCACCGCAGTATCACCTACTGCAGCATTACGTCTGAATAAAAACTTATAATAACTTTTTTAGTTCATTCCTCCTAATAAAGTAAACATTCTTAGACAATGGGCTTACTGTACATCAGTAACCTGATTGGAGAATGAACGTTCGCCAGCAGGGTATTAATGTACAAGTAATGCCCACTGAAAAATTAGTCCGCCACTTCATGGCAGTATATCAAGCTGTCATGGAGCTCGGACTGAGAAAACAAAACAGACGCCATTATTTTTTTTTTTTTCCATAATAAATTTTTATTGAAATATATTTTCCAAAAACATTACAAAATAATATAATTTAGTTTGTTTCAGAAGTAATTTATGTGCTAGTATATGTTTTATAGCCACAATCTTAAAATTATTCCATGATGTCTTATGTGGTTCTAGCCAATTTGTGGCTATATAGAGTTTCATCAGCAAAATATTCATACAAATAATAGTTTTCTGGAAAGCTCTCTTGGAGGAATGTGTAAAAATTCCATGACAGTGTAGAACTTTGATAACCCATCTTTTGCAGTTGTACTTTAAGAGAGTTCCAAAAGACGCCATTATTTTACGCTTGCTAAGCAGCAGTTTTGCTGTTTAGCAAGTGCAAAATATAAAAAAAAGAAGACAACAAAAAGGTATGTTTGTGTGTGTGTTTATGTCTGTGTTTGAGTGTGTGCATGTCAGTGAAGGTGAGAGTGAGGGACCCGTTATTTTACACTCGCTAAGAAGCATTTTTGTTGTTAAGCAAGTGTAAAATAAAAAAGGCAAAAAATTTAAATAAAGTGTGTGTGTGAGTGTGTGCATTTTTTTGAGTAACAGAGAGAGAGAGAGAGAGAGAGAGAGAGAGATCAAAACAGAAAAGTGTGTGTTTATGTTTTTGTCTGCATGTGTGCATGATATCTGTGCATGAAAGCAGAGAAACTGTGTGTGTGAGTGTGTGTGTGTGTGTGTGTGTGTGTGTGTGTGTGTGTGTGTGTGTGTATGTGTGTGAGAGAAAGAGAGAGACACTGTGGGAGTGGTTACTGCCTTGAAACTGTAGTTTTATTGGCCATTTTGGGTCAATTCCTAACTCCTTGATCTCCCTCTCTTAAAACCCGATTGCCTCATGGTTTTGGCATCTTTTTGGACTTGTTGGCTGTTGGTGAAGCACCCACCAAGAGGAGAAAACGCTGAGAGAAGAAAGGAGCCACTTTTGAGATTTTAAGTATTTTGCTTCAGATTATTTGTTAAGTTTTTCTGCATTGCCACCTACTTTTGAGAATTTCTGGCTTGTTAAACTTGATTTCTGAGTTAGTAACTGTATTTAGAACACAACCTAGAGCTGATTACTGAATTTCCTGCCTGCACTTATTTTTAAAATCGTTTTTTTCTTAAAACTTGCATTTTATCTGTCTCTGGCCTAGCACTCAAGTGTGGGGTCATTTACTGCACTGTTCTAACTTGTTGATACTTGTGAACCTCTGCTTTCCTAAAAAAAACAAAAAAACAAAAACATCTTGCTTTTTTCCCACTTTTCTGAGATTTAAAAAAGTTCAGTTACAGATTTGCTGTTCTGAACTGTTTGTAAGTTTCTTGGAGGCCATTGTTTGCTTGGGCTAAAGGGAAGTCTCTGTGTTCATCAGTGGCAGTGATAAACATTGAGCAGCCTGCCTGCCCCTGTGGGAGTGGTTACTGCCTTGAAACTGTAGTTTTATTGGCCATTTTGGGTCATTTCCTAACTCCTTGATCTCCCTCTCTTAAAACCCTCTTTTGTGCTGTTTTGCACGTTTTTGCATCGGGCAGCGCTGCCTAATTGGGTTTAAAGTATTCCTGGCTCCACAAAGTCTGCTCTTCACTTTTTCCCTAAGAACTGCTCTATCTCTCAAATTAAACACCATATTCTCATTCTAAGGCCCCTCACTGGTCCAAATAAGTAATTTTACAAGTTAGCACTAATAAACCATAAGCACTACTTACTCTTATACTCTCTACAATTACCTTGTCCCCTATTGGTCCGTTTTAATTCAGTTCCCTATATTACTCTAGCATGTCCAAAGGTCAGTCAGTGGTTTCCTCTCCAGTCCAGCTGGTGAATCTGGGAATTTTGAGGCAATGTTACAACTGTCTCATGTACACGGACAACCCTCTCCTCCTCCAAACAGGTTCAAATATATGTGAGAGATGCAACCATATAGCCAAACTGGAGGCTGAGCTCTCTCATCTCAAAACTGGTGTAACCAGTCAGGAGGAGAAGGTAACCTCACACAACACAATTCCAGTATCACATAGTCCCACCACAACAGC
The DNA here is from genome assembly GCF_019279795.1 of Protopterus annectens. NCBI lineage: Eukaryota > Metazoa > Chordata > Ceratodontiformes > Protopteridae > Protopterus > Protopterus annectens. The sequence continues at coordinate 1,345,367,318 of NC_056735.1, read as the reverse complement.
GAACCAAACACATAAAAACACAAAAACATACTCAAAGGCTCTAAATAAAAATCGACCTAAGCAACAGAGACCTCCAAAGCAGACATCCAAGCAAACGCTACCGCAAAACAAAACACGTACAACACATAGCACACAAAGTTAGTGTGCCAAGCAGTCACAGCCCTTAAAGCTGAATAACACACCTGATACTCTTGTAATAGGTGACTCTATTGTCAGACACACTGACGTCCCGCTTACCAGGCTGAATAAAGAGAAGGTCACAGTGAGCTGCCTGTTGGGCGCTAGGATCTGCCACATAACGCAAGCACTCAGGTCACTCCAAAGCAAATACAAATATGACTCAGTCATTGTACATGCTGGCGTGAATTTCCTGAGACGTACCTCCCTCGACTACATGAAAAGAGACATAGAGGAGCTCTCTGATCATGTAGCCCAGGCCGGAATGACCCTGACATTGAGCAGCATCTTACCTTCACCTAAAATAATGCCACAGTATAAAGACAAAATGATAGATTTTAACAACTGGCTAAAATTTTGGTGTCATTCAAAGGGGATCCAGTGTCTGTCAGCCTGGGATGACATGCTCGACAAGCCACGTTGCTTCGCTAGGGACGGCTTGCACCTGTCACCCCTGGGCTTTCGGATATTGGCAAAGGCTCTTGCCACCCCCATAGTGCCTTTTTTAGGCAAGGCTCAAAAGTCAAACCCACCTCCATAGACAGCACAAGGAACAAGAAACTAAGGATAATGCTGCTAAACGCCAGAAGTCTTAACCTCAAGATGCATGCACTCGAAGCTCTCCTCAGTATGGAGAACATCGATATCTGTGCAGTGACAGAAACCTGGTTCAAGGCTCCAGAGAGCACCCCAGCACTACCAGGTTATACCTCATATCATGCTTTTCGCCCCAAAACCCGGACCGAACCACAAAAGGAGGGGGAGTTTCCATATTTATCAAGGATATCCACACCTCTAGTGGCATTGCACGAAGTATCGGAGACCATCCATGTGCAACTGACAGTGGGCAAGACTGCTTTTCAGTTTATAGCATCCTACAGACCACCCTCTCAAAGTCAGGAATCCCACTTGGCTTTCCTGAAAACATTGGAGAACATGAAGATCTCTCTGAACACCATTATACTGGGCGACTTCAACTACCCAAACATAGACTGGGAGCATTACTCAAGCCCCAGCACCTTAGCCCAAAGGTTCCTGGAATTTATAAACTCAAATGCTATGGAACAACTAGTCACCACTCCCACAAGAGGGGAAAACATACTAGACCTGATCATTACCAACATGGGGTCTCTATGCTCCATACCAGAAGTATATCCCTCATTGGTAAGATCAGACCATAAAGTAATTTCACTGGATATCCACATCCTGACCCCACCCCCAGCCTAGAAAACCACAGTGAAAAACTTCTCAAAAGCGAACTTCACACTTCTCAAAACCGAAGTGGAATCCTTCAAGGCCCCTGGGCCAGTGGAAACTACGACCCAAACTGCAGAATCCTATATAAACGCATTCTACGGACATCTCCAGGAATGCATAGATCATGCTATCCCAAACAAAATCAAGACCCAATCATCCAAAGGCAGGCGTCCAGTCTGGTGGACCCCAGCCATAAATAAACTGTACAACAGAAGGAGGAAGCTACTACATGATAGAGCAAAATCCCTAAAAGGGAAGGCATCTCTGATCAGTACTAGCAAAAAATTATGATCCCTCATAAAATCCTCCAAGGCCAGATTCGAGAGAAAAATTGCACAGGACACTAAAGACAATCATAAGGCTTTTTTCAGTTATGTTAGGAACCTGGGATGCAACTCCCAGACTTGTTCTGAGTTGATTCTAAGCGACAAAAAATACACTGAACCCACAGACATCGCCAATATCCTGGCAGACAGGTTCAGTGCAAACTTTTCCACCCCCCCCCAAAAAGCAAGTATCTATCCCGGCAGAGTGCAGCCTCCCAAACATCTCTGATGCTCAGGTGAAGGCCGCCCTCTCCAAAGCAAAAAACACTGCTTCCATGGAACCAGATGGCGTCCCGGGTTGCGTCCTACATGAACTCCAAGAAGAACTAATCCCTCAAGTAAAACTGCTGTACAATCTCAGCCTCACTACAGGATATGTGCCCAAAGAATGGAGTACAGCAACAGTGGTCCCACTCCACAAAGGTGGCGCCTCTGTGGACCCTGGAAACTATCGCCCCATAAGCCTGACTAGCCTAGTCTGCAAGGCTATGGAGAGGATCATCATGGAACTCATAAACAAAGACATTGGGGACCTACAGACACTAGATCCTACCCAATTTGGCTTCATCAAGGACAGATCCTGCCTTTTGAACCTGGTTGACTTCTTCGAAACAGTCACCAAGGCCATAGATGAAGGGAAGGTAGTCCACACAGCCTATCTGGACCTTGCAAAGGCATTTGACACAATACCCCACTCGGGCATCATAGATAAGCTATCCAGCCTAAATATAAACCCCTATGTCACAAGATGGGTCGCAAACTGGCTCAAAGACAGAACCCACAGAATCAGAGTTGCTGGAGCCATGTCAGACTCGAAACCGGTCACAAGTGGCATCCCACAAGGTTCTGTCCTGGGACCTCTCTTGTTCGGTATTTACTTTTCTGAGGTACAGGCCAATGTGGGAGGACTATGGCTGACCAAGTTCGCAGATGACTGCAAACTGGGCACCATAATCAACTCTCCAGCTGACACAAACATCATTCAAAAAGGTCTCGCAGAGACGGATAACTGGTGCCAGAGCCATGGTCTAAAGCTAAATGCCAAAAAGTGTATAGTCATACCCTTTGGCAAAAACAATGTGCCCACAAATTACCACATAGGTAGTAACTCATTAAGTACAGGGAAAGTAATTAGGGATCTGGGGACCCAAGTTGATAGCAATCTCTCCTTTGACAACCACATTGCCAACGTGGTTAGAAAGACCTTCTACATAGCCCACCTCATCATGAAAGGATTCACATCTAGATCAAGAGAGGTAATCATGCCCCTTTATTCATCCCTCATCAGGCCCATCATAGAATACAATGCCCCCTTTGGGATGTACCTTACCCGACACCTGCAGCAATTAGAAAGACCCCAAAAGTACCTCACCAGGAGGATCAATGGACTCAAACAGATGCATATGCTGCTCGGTTAAAAAAACTCCAGCTCTACTCAGTTGCATACCGCCTACTTCGAGGCAATCTATGCATGACATATAAAGCTATGTCCAACCCAGAATTAATGGACATGCTCCACCTCAGTAAATCTAAATCCCTTAGAGCCATGCGCTCGAGGGACTTGAACCTCAGCACAGAAATAAATAGAACATGCTGGAGGGACAGATTCATAACCCAGTGGCTCCCTTCACTCTGGAATAGAATTCCAATTCATGTTAGGCAGAGCACCTCACTGACTCTCTTCAAGAAGAATCTTGATGAGTGGATGGGGGATCGTAGGTTTGTCCCGGGGATTACTTCCGTGTCACTATTAGACAGAGGCACAGTAAACTAAACTTTAAAAAGGGCACAGTATACTCAAATCAAGGGGTGGCGTAAGCCAAACACAATTGGGCTAGGCTTATAAATGCCCCAGGGCAGATAGCCTAGTATGAACCTATGAACCTATGAACCTATGAGTGAGTGAGAGTGATGGGTGAGTGAATGTATGTATAAGCAGATGAGACTGCCTATGAGAGAGGTTGAGAGAGAGTGTGACACTGAATATGTGTATGAAAGCAGCTGGAGACTGTGAGAGTTTGAGAAAGAAGGTGAGACAGATCTTGTGTGAGTGAATATGTTTATAATAGCAGAGGAGACTGTGTATGTGTATATGGGAGAGAGAATGGGCTGTATGTAAAATTGTTGTGTTTCACTTGCTTATTATTTTTAAGCACTATATTATTTTTTATATATGTTTAATGTAAAATCCTTTCTTCAACACAATTAACATATACTACAGCAAGTTTGAAACAGTAGGTGTAGGAACTATTTTACATTAAAAATATATAAAAAAATAATATAGTACTCAAAAAAATAAATAAGCAAGTAAAACACAGTAATTTTACAGAGAGACCATTCTCTAAGCACAATAATGCCCTCCAGTGTGTGTTAGTTTGTAATTAACACCCTTCCAGGGGTGTAGAGCACATACCCTCTCAGGCATTAGTGCTTGCTTAATACAGTAATGTTTATTTAGGTAAAAAAGGAATGCCTGTCTGACTGATTACATGTTTCAGTTATTTGTTGACAGCTGTTATTTCTTTAGAATAAAATGTCCAAAACATTTGAAGTTTCGTATTCATCGCTCACTGCAGGAATTTGAATAAACATCAGTAGTACCTGTTTATTAAAAATGTTAAATATTAAAAAAAAAACTAGCTACCTGGTAGTTTGGTCTGTAAGAAAACCAGCTAACATATTCTGGAATGCTGTGGGTTCCAACCCATACACGGGAAACATATATGACATTGTTTTTTTGGTTTACTTCACCAACAGCATTTCTTTAGATAAGCATATTTCACATATTGATAATAATGTTTATTTTGTGCATGGTTACAAATAACTGAGTTAGTTGTCAAATTCTTATGTATGTGCCCGTGATCCATAACACTCTGCTAACATCAGCTCTTTAATTGCGGGGTTGGTAAAGCACTACCTATAAAAAGAATATGTCCTGGCTGTTATCTTGGCCTTTAAGGAAATCAGCCAACATACCTACATTTTGGTGTGCTGTGGGTTCCAATCTACATGGGGGAAACATGTCTTAAATTGTTATCTTGGCTTACTTCTCAAATAGCACTTATGTAGACAGAAATATTCCACTTATTGATATTAAAATGTATTTTGTGCATGGTTATGAATAATGAATTTTAATATTTATAATTATTCTAACATTGCAATTAATAGTGTTTATTTTGATTTATTTGTGAAAGGTATGAAATTTATTCCTAATCCAAATTTCAATTTAACTGAATTACTGATAGATTTTAAGAAATATGTTAGAAAGATCAACTTGGAAGTATTTTTTAATAATACACCAAAAATTGAACATACTAATACTATTTTAAAATCAAGCAATTTGTTTAACAAAACTAGTACTTTTACACCACCTAATCATCCTTCTATAGACACCTTTGATAGAGTAGTAACAAGGGAATTATATCAGGAATATTTTAATTTGAAACAGACTACTAATATTAATAACTTATCAAAAAATGAATTGAAATTATTAAATAAAATTAGGAATGATTATAATATTAGACTAATGAAACCAGATAAGGGGGGAGGGATAGTGCTATATGACAACATACAGTATACTAAGAAAATATATGATATTCTATATTTTACAGGTAACTATGAGATGATTTCACTTAATAAATTACATATAGCATATCAATGTATTGATTCTTACATAGAGGAATATTTATTAGATGGTCGTATTACTGAAGAAATATATAAATTTGTAAAGGTCAAATTTCCTAAACTAGCCACCCTATTATAGACCCTCCTTTCAGACCAATAGTGTCGGGTAGTAATTCCAAAACATTTCTATTTGGCAAGTATATCGATATTAAATTAAAATTAAAAGTATGTGATACATACAAAAAACATATGGGTTTTTCTAGCTAATTTTCCAATAGATATAATAAAAAATAGTAATATTATCACTACTTGTATAATTACAGTTACAGTGGATGTCATCGACTTATTCTCATGTATCCCAAAGCAGGAAGGCTTAGAGGCCTTCAAAAACAGCATAGTTAAACATACTAATTTTGACTGGGATGAAATTTGTTTATTAGTTGAAATGATGTCCATTGTTTTGGACAACAACTTTATATATTTTGAAGGAGAATATTTTAAGCAAACGAGGGGGGTAGCTATGGGGGCAGCATGTGCCCCCATATATGCCAACCTCGTTATGCTCATTTTGTTTCCCAGTCAATATTTTGTAAAATAGTATTCAAGATTTCTTGATGATATTTACATTTTGTGGGAAGGCGAACAAGAAATGTTGCAACAATTTATAGATTTTCTCAACACTAGTAGTGATTATTTGAAATTCACATATTCTCAGGGTAATAATGGTTTACCGTATTTGGATACCCATATCTATTACAAAGAGGGTGTAGTTTATTCCACAATACATAGGAAAACTACTTTCTCCAACAGCTACTTAGCTTATAACAGCTGTCACCCACAAAAAGTTAAACAAAATGTTTTTAAGGGGCAATGTATCCATGCAGCATGTATGGTTTCTAATTTTGAAGATATGAAAAAAGAATTAGAGTACATTAAAAGTTTATTCATCCAAAGAGGATATCCTGAAGAAATGATGGCTGAAATAATAGTATATGTCACCAACCAGTGGAATATAAAATACAGACCACTTTTGGGAGCTGGCAATATATTTTTAACAATTGTGATACTAAATCCCTTATAAACATATTGAATTATAGTTATCAGAAACTGTTTATATTACAATATAACTTAGGGGTAGATCAGATAAAAAGAATTATTTATAAATTTTGGTATTTAATAAGTAGTGACACAAGTTTGGTAAAATTATTGGGATCCAAACCAAATTTTATATATAAAATGGGTAAAAATATGAAGTTTCTTATGGAACATAGATATACAGAGAAGAAAAGTAAAAATTTTTTTGAGTAACAATACAAGAAGTAGTAAATGTGGATTCTGTAATCAATGTAGATATATGTCTTTGGAAAGTAAAATAAAATTACAGAATGGATTGAAATCTAACATAAGATATAGATATGGGAATTGCAACACAAAAAAATGTAGTATATTTAGCTAAATGTGGAAAATGTTCAAGTTTTTACGTTGGAAAGACAGAAAGATGTCTTAAAAGATGTATATATGACCACATCTACAGTATTAAGACCAAAGAAAAAACTAATGCCTTATCTCGGCACGTTGATACTAAAGGCGATGACCATTATTTTATGTTTAGCATTCTTGATACTATTGAAACGGATCCCAGAGGTGGTGATATTAAAAGTTTACTAGCATATAAAGAAACATGGTGGCAAATATGTTTAGATGCCACCACTTCTCCTGGATTAAATGAATTTATATCAACTAAATCATTGTTATTAGTATAAAGTGATATAATATAATTATAAGATATATATATATTTATTTGTTATTTATTAATTATTTATATATTTATGTAATTTATTTATTTAATTATATAAGTAATTTTTACCAAATTTTAGTAGTTATTTTATTATTAATTTTATGTCAATAAGTTAATATTGGATTAGTTGTTTTTTAAAAATGAATCAATTTTAACGAAAATGGAATAGTCCATTTACATCTTTGCTGTCCCTAGAGTTACTATCACCATTATTCATCATTATTAAGCATCAAGCAAGATAATTCATCTAGTAAGTAAAAAAAAATAAAATAAAAAAATAATTCATCGGCATAAGAATATTTTAATATTTTTTTATTTTTTTATTTGTATATATATTATTTACTACTATCATACACATAAAAAATTAAAAAAAAATTCCTTTTAAATATATATTTTCAAATATAAATGGGTTTGTTGATGGTTTTTGAATATTATATTGTTTTCACATTACGCGTATTCATATGTATGTTTTTGTGAAGTTTATCTTTTCAATTATGGTATTACACCGACGAGCAACATTTGGTTGTAAATGTGTAGTTGCTCCGTTTGAACTGAGAATTTTAAGGTTAGGAGATTGTAGTACAAATATTCTAATATTCTCATGTAGTGGTAAGATTGACTTTCATTTAGTTATTTATTCAGTTATTTACTCAATAATGTGTCAGTATAACCTTAAATGGAATGAGCAGTTTTGGCGCCAAAAAGTTTATATAAGTAGCAGATTAACTTGAAAGTAGTAGTTCTGATGAAGACCAGTTACTATGGTTGAAAGCATTTAACTCTGTTTGCTATATATTTCGTCTGTCTGTTTTATTTGCTTGTCGTATTAGTTCGTGTTCGTGCTTTGTGACAATAAATTGTGGATTATATTTTTTTTGGCAGTTGTTGGCACTCATTGGTGTTTTCCAAAGTTATTTTTGGAGGTACTGTGAAGTAAGTTTTATTCTGTCATGGTTATGAATAACTCAGTTATTCGTTTAATTCCTATGAATATATTCATAATCTGTAACAGTCTGTTAACAGCATTTCTCTACATGCAGGGTTAGTAAAGCTTGGTACTGACTGTTATATGTCAGATTAGCAATATGGTATTATTTTTAAAAGTGCTAACAAGTTCTATTTATTATTAATTATTACATTCAATTCAAGCACAACATCTTCCTTTTCTTTTGAGGGAGTGGGATGGGCAGACTTAGAGCTGAAATGCAGAACAGGGAAGATATATGTATTTGCTTAGTGAAGTGCACTTTGCCAGGGAATATCATGGTCCTCACACATAACTTACCATGTCCCTCATGTACAGCAACTTGTATGGCTTTCTTAACAGAAGCTCTATGACTGATGACACTGTCCCACATGTAAATGTATGTTTTCCATCACTGTTAATGTCTCTGGCCACAGTGCTGACAAATTAAGTTTTGCAAACTCTTTACCTGCATGATCAGTGCATGTTCATTCTTTGGATCCACATTAGTAAGCCATCTTCCAACAAGGTGATGTCATAAAAAACAAGTATTTTCAATGCATTTATAACATGCACTTTCAGTCAAGATTGAATAGACAGACAGGTAGTTATCAAGGGTAGAATTTGGACGTACATTGTAGTTGCAGATTTGAATCTTGTGTCCTCCAATCTGTGTTCAAAGATTAATACCTGTATGCAACCTTGAAAAATGTGTATGGTGATTATCTAGTCTAGAAACTGTTCTGAGAACTGTGTATCACTGTTATCTGAGGAATGCCTCATTCATAATTGCTCTTTTCTTGATGAAAATCAGACCAGAATTCACTCTCTGTACATTGAGCAGATGCACAGGCTTGAGGAACACTGGAGGGAGAGAAGCATGTTGATTACTTTTGCTATTTTATGAAATTAAACACATCTGAGCCTTGTTACAGGCCTCACTTTTGTACATCCACATGTATACTGCTTAGAATGCAGAAATATCCAACATGCATCAGTAAAATAAGTGAAATTATCACACTATAGCTGTGCTTAAAACTGTGATTTAAATCCAAAAATGTTGACATTTCATGTATCATGAAGCCATTTTTGTCAAAACACAGTTTTTGAATTTTACTCTACAACCTAAATAGCAGTTGGGTCGATGTATCTGTCACACATAAAGTGAGGTGAATGTTTTGCTTGTAAGATATAGTGCTTTTACTTCTGCTTATAATGCATATTCCAGTGCCTGTTGTGTTGTGTATAGTCTGTCTATTCATGGACTGGATGGGTGTCTCCTCTGCCAATATTTGTGCTGTTTGCAGTTTGTGAGACATGCTCTTCATTTCAACATTGGTATTATATTTGCTTACAACACCTTGGATATTTTTGTTAAAACAGCCTAGGTGTGACACTTGTGCAGATAGGTATTTCTTTGTAACAGTTCATGATTGGTACTAATTGTAGGTATGTAATGCATAAAGCTCTACACATACGATACTGTTAGTACAACTTATATTCTCATATGTCACAGGCTGTGGTTATTCAACATATAAAATATTTGTTATTGTTGCATTAATTATATTGATGTGTGTTCAGCCAATGACCATGCTGCCTGGCTCAGATGTTTGCCATATGGCTTGGCTAGTTTCAACAATATTGTCATATCACTTTTTCCACATTTTACCAATGACACTTGGTGGCTGTTCATATGTATCATTACATGCAGACAGTACAATTTATAGATTACTGCATTCATAGATTTTTACAATGCTAATGACCCAGGTGGGCATTTAAAAGCCTATACAAGTTTTCACAAAAGAATAATGACATCCTGTTTACAAATAGGACACTGACTGACATGCATTTATAAGGTACTTCCATCCATAATGGGCATATCTGTTAGTCCGTGTGTAAAATTACAAATCACTGTACGTTGGTCTATGTTGCGTTTATTTTGTATAATATACAAACTCAGCTACACATGGATATCAAGCCTGTTCACAGGAGGTGCAGTCTGTCGGACACATATCTGTTTTTACAGCATGTTCCATTTAGGTCACAGATAAAATTGTGGTTCTCAGACCTTGTATTTTTGGTACTGCTTGACTTTTGAATATGCAGGAGATTCATAACTGGGGTGTTATACAGATGCCATGTAATCTAATCATAATGTCACACCTCAGAAATATATATAACAGTGGGTAGAAGGAGATGCGTTTAAGGATCTCTGCATAAGGTGTGTTTGTTATGCTTTGTGTTTTTTGTTTATTTAAACTGTAATTCGCCCTCGTGATTAAACCACACCAACCATGGGTAAATCTTCAATATACCACACCAGCGTCATTGGTTATTGCTTAAATCATGTATGCAGAACAAAAAGACATGTCATATCCCATGTGTTTCTGCATGACAGTTGTCATGATCTCCCACTGGCATGATGTGGTGTTGCTGATGCCCTGTGTGGTCGTATACAGGTATGTTATGGGCAGTCCTACTTTTATGATTGTATCAAACACATATGTAGCATTAATGTATACACATTGCTACACATCATTTATTCTGTAGCAGTACAATACACCATGTTTGCTGTATCTTATATTTCCCTGTCCGTTATTTATTAAGATAAGTTCACACCTTCCACAAATAGTTGTGCACATTAACTAATTGTACATATCTGTCCACAAAGTCTGATCTACAGAGATACACAATTGTACCTTTGACATGTGAGCATTCATTGACTTACTGCTGATGTGTTGTAATGATGCTCACAGGAGTGTCCTCTGCTTAATAATGAGCATGGTGGATGACACACATCTGTAGTTGTTTAGTCAATATTTGCATGACAGTACATGTGTATGTGTTGGAAAAGCTTATCTTGCTTAACATTGCATGTTGATGTTGCACGACTGCACATAACTGTGTATGTGTGATTTATACATGGCCATTGATGTGAATATCAGAAATCTTTCTGCCTCCATGACATACATTTGCCATTTGCTTAAATGTATTTTGTGCTGGATTCTACAGCACTCTGTGTGCTGTATACATGTGTAGGTCCAGTTTGGCCACCTTCCTTACACCTTCATAGTTCCATACTATATTTTGAAGATGTTTGCCTTTGCTGTAATCATTGCCATGTATTACATTGCTGACATGGTGAGCATGTGTCAGATTTATGGCCATTTTACAGATGCAGGACATCTGCACACAAGTTGCTGGCTACTGCTTGCAATACATCCTTGTTCTTATTATATTTGTGTGTTAACCAGTATACATTGTTGAAATCCATGTGCACAGCCTGACATTTTTTGAGCTGTAGTGTTATATTTTTGTAAATATTCTTGCATGTCATTGATGTGTGGATGTGTATTGACCTTGCCTTCATGTACATTCCATTTAGCCCATTGACAGTCATACATATATGCCTACTCCTGTGTGTTGCCTTTGACATGGCATATGTATGTGACATATATGCATTCCATAACACATTTGTTTTGGGTTGTGTACCCCTACTAATGTATTTAGCAGCCATTTTGGTACTTTTATGGAGTAGTTTTGCTTGGCACTATGCTTTTTTGTTTACTTTTCACATACATGGTTGTAGATTTGGTTATGTACTCTACTGGATTTATCTAGCATTCTTAGACCTGCATTAGCTCATCTGTGATGTTGCTTGGATTACACTTGCACTGCTGACAGACTACTTGGATATGTGATTATTTATCCAGTTTGTACTGTATCCTTATTTATTACCCTCAACACACATGTACTATTGATCATACACATCAAGCTATAACTGCTACACATTTGCAACATGTCATACATGATAGTGCACAGGTAGATATGTTTTTCTGACTTTCACCATGGCTGGTATGCATCCCCACACTGTTTGACATATTATCATTGCCCGTGTTATACAGTGTGCCATCTGTGCAACCTACCCATCCTTAATGTTTTTTTTCCCAACTTTGTCTGTCATGTGTTGTGATATTTGTTCTATGAGTATACCTGCTGTAATGTCCTTTACCTCCTCTTTCCCTATGCTTACATTTCATTCTATTCTTATTTAAAAAAATGGGGCCTATTCCCACCCCCCAAAAAAATTGCCCTTGCCCCTCTCTTTTTCCCTCTGATTTTCCTGTTCAAACATCCTTCTTGTGTGTCCCTCTTCTTCACCTGTACCCCTCATCTTCTTGTCAATCTCCCACTTTCCATGGGTGCGTGCATTACTTGTGTTCCTCACACAAGTGCTGAACCCATTTTTAGTTAATGTTAGCTGTGGCGATGTGGCCATGATTTTATTAGACATTTTACAGATTCTGTTGGAATCCATAAGTATACGCAGGCATATTTTTTAGTACGTGACTTATGGAAATATCCATAGTTGTCTCTGAGCTTACTGTACAGATTGCTGAAGATATGTATTATAAAGGACATGGCACTTTAAAGTAAATATATTTTGTTAGTAAATGAATTATGGAAATATCTGTAATTATCTATAAAGTTTCTGAATAGATTTTTTAAGTTGTGTATTATTTCTTAAATTATGTATTGTGAATGCCATGCAGCTTAGATTGGTAAAGTTGGCATGTTCTTTCTTTTTTTAATATAATAATGAAGTCAGTTATATTCTGTAGCTATCCTTATGTCCAATGTAAGACTATCAGGATGCTCGAATTTTGATAATCTTTCTGTAAATTTGTTAATGTACAATGCGCTTTGACAATTTCTCATTATTTACGGATTACTTGCAGGTTTGTTTAGTGCACTGATACTACTGTGATACTCCCTTGTTTGTCAAGGTATTCTGAGTTTATTGTAGTGCATTTGCATATTATACTGTTTCTGCAAGTTTAGAGTTCATTGTTAATTAATTCTGGATTAACATTGCACATACTGATTATATTTTTTTTGTGTCAAATCATTAAGATTGTAATTTCCACAAGTTAATGTGCCACTTTTTTAAGTAAAAATTCCCCAATATGCAATGCTGTCATGGCATATTTCAAACACGGTGAATTTAAATGCAATGTTTTATATTAACCACTTGGTCTGTTCATATTCTTTGAAGGATTTATTGAATTTTATTGTCACCTTATTTTTTTCATTCTCATCAATACTCAGTACATACATTTATTGTCTCCCTCTCTCTCTTCCCCTAACATGCCTGTTCAAGCCTGCTGTAAGAATTTCCTCTTGTTCCTTCTTATTTTCATCCTTAAACTCTCATCCCTTTTCATACTTTTATTGTCAGCTTGCATAGATCTTATCTTCTTTTATGCAGTCTCATTTTTAGTTCTTTCCAGTTTCACATTTCTTCTGAATATTTTGTTTGTAGATGTTCCTGAACTGTTTAACTTATTTCCCTACATAAGTGTCCAAGGCTTTCATTTTTTTCTAAATAATAACACATTTTTATATCCCTTATTTATTTATTTTCTCATATTGTTGTGTCACTTCACCTGTGTCAGTGTTTTCTGTTCCACACTGAAATATCATACATACACCTTTTATTTCCCTTTACCTGCTTATTTACCACCAGCATCCCCTCATTGTTATTTTTTTGCTGATGTTGAAATACACACACACACACACACACACACACACACACATATATATATATATATATATATATATATATATATATATATATATAAAATATACACACACACACACACACACATATATGTATATATATATATATATATATATATATATATATATATATATATATATACGGATTCCCTACACTAGACCAACATGCCACAAAGCCGACACCTAAAACACCGACACTAAACAACCGACAAATCACAAAACCGACAACTCACAAAACCGAACACCGACACACAAAACGTAAACTACACATTACACATAACTGTATATGCACTAACCTTAACCCAAACCCTAACCCTAAGGTCCGACACTACCACACACTTACCCTACCCACACCCTAACCCTAACTCACTTAACCCACCCCTAAACCTAAAGTCCGTCACTATCCCACACTTACCTACCGCACCCTAACCCTAACTCACTTAACCCACCCTTAAACCTAAAGTTCATCACTATCGCACACTTACCCTACCCACACCCTAACCCTAACTCACTTAACCCACCCCTAAACCTAAAGTCCGTCACTATCGCACACTTACCCTACCCGCACCCTAACCCTAACTCACTTAACCCACCCTTAAACCTAAAGTTCATCACTATCACACACTTACCTTACCCGCACCCTAACCCTAAATCCCTCACTATCGCACACTTACCTGTCCGCTCCCTAACCCTAAATCCCTCACTATCGCACACTTACCGAGTCGCACTCACACATTGCCCATGTCGGTGTTTTGGCTGTCGGGATTTCACCTTGTCGATCATCTGTGTCGTCGGTCTTCTGGTGTCGGTCTTTTGGGCATCGGCTTTGTGGCGTGACGGTCTAGTGTAGGGAACCCATATATACACATAGACATATATGTTCATCCTTACCTGCATATATTAACTCTGTGGTGACACAAACATCTGGAAAAGAAAAAGACCACACATAGCTCTATCACTGTCAGCAAATGAATAGAAACCAGCAGTGATTTTCTATAGGGAGGAGCAATCAAGGAGCATACCTCTCAACTGTCCAGATTTTTGCAGAATGTCCAGATTTTTGCTTCTTATTTTTGGTATATTCCTCATAAAATTTGTGGTTTTCTGGCAAATCACTGGCACAATCTAAACATTGAAGTCACCAAATAATACAAGCATTTGAGTTTTAGACTTCAAATCATTCAGAAAATGTATGTTAAGATAAACCCTGTTACTTTAACAACATTCTAAGTTTATAAGAGGAATTTTTAAAATCTGTCCCTATTTGTGGGACTTTGTCACCCCCCCCCATTTTGTCAGGCTTTGTCTAGATATCTTGCACTAAGAGGTTGAGAGGTATGAAGGAGAAGAAATTTCATGTCTAAACTAGCAAGTTGAAGCTTCATCTAATTATAATTCATCGTCTTGTATGTTTTGACCAACCATCTCTTCTATCCCAACATGTCTACTAATATTTTTTTTCTCAGACACTCATACTTCACACCTAGTTACGTTGTTATTTCTTCCATTTTTCAACTATGTTTCTAATTTTAGTAAATTTAAGTCTGATACGCAAGTCCATTATAAATTTACACTTCTTCCAAAATGTTCTTCTAGACTCATGCAATAAGAGCATTTTACATTGCTTGTACTTTCACATGACCCTGAATAACTGCATACTGTATGTCCCCTTTGTTAAAATTATACAAACTATAAGAGTTAAGTCTTTTGTAAATGATAAATTTGAATTTTATATCCCTTTTTCATTACATCTAAATGTGGTAGCCATGTATTTACCCAAGCTGACTAAAATATGAACACTTTTCCACCCTACTGTTAATGTTTTAAAGTCTGTTTTTATTCTAGTTGATGTTCACTTTAGTTTTAGTAAGACAGCAATGTAGTCATCTCTTCACACTAAAATACAACTCTTCAAGTAGTTTTTATCCTAAGTCTAGGTGAAAATTCTTTCGGTGTAGTATTGCAGTTTCACAGAGGGTACCTCTTTACCTATGACATTATCAAACTTCAGTGAATCACTGCAATTTGCTTTATTAATATTTTTAGAGTTGCTGTTTGTTTTTTTTTGTCCCTTGTGGCTTGTGCCTATGAAAATACACACACACACACACACACACACACACACACACACACACACACACACACACATATGTAAACATGCAAAGCAGTTTTGTGCTGTGCTTACAAGCTTTCAGCTGAAGTGTGACCACTACATTTTTCACCCTCCTTATTGAGTGACAGCAACTCAAAACTTTCAATGCCAGCATTTATTGCATCACAATATTTGTGCCACTGACAATAAAGTATTAACCTTGCTCAGCTTTTGTAAAGAATAATTGGGTCGGCCCTTCTATAGTTTGCATTTAACATGCTTCTTCCGTTTGTTAAAATTATATATAGTAGATGTAATAGGTATCTTATTTTGCTTTATAATCTAAGAATAACTTCAAGAATCTTTTTGCAGTAAATTGACTAGTATCTGGTTCCCTTTTCTACCAAAAAAGTACTCGTGTTTAGTTTAAGTATTCACCTCTTGAACAAAACTATTTCTCTAGGTCTGCTGTCATTTTCTCTGTTACCCCAATCTTTAGAAGGTCACCACGTCTTCTTTAACCCTTTCTCCTACTCATATCTATGAAATATTTAATTTTTCTTCTTAACAGTTGACAAACTTTCATAGATGTAGGTCTATACATTTCTCGCAAGCTTTCAAACTCTTTGATCTTTAAAATGATAATTATTTGCCATTCTTTTCTTGTGACGCTTGGATGCTAAACTTTTCTCTGAGCCTAGTTTAATTCACAGCGCCTCCCCACTTTATTATTGATGCCTTCACTTAGAACTATGTTTTTTCCTTGTGATGGCAGTTTTGATTTTTTTCCCCTTATGCCTCATTCATAACTCCTGAAGTGGGACCCCCTTCCTAAATTTAGGATTCCATTTCCATCCCATGAGAATATAGGCTTATGAAACTTTACTTATAACTAGATTTAGAGATATTCTGCCTAAGTGATTTAATTGCGAAGCACCGAAAATGAACCTACTGATGGATGTGACTACAACAGAGTGCACCATTTCCTGTGAGGCATACATAAACCCCTTTAACAAAATATTAAAATAAATATATCTTAAAAAAATATATATAATTATATAAAAAAAATCTATTTCCACAACTCAAAGAAGACATTGGGTGGGATTCACGATGGCTTGCACGGAGTCTAAGAGTAGTGTAAGACTCCATGCAGCCATCGCGATCCAGGAACAGCCTGAATGTGCGTGTAAGAGAGCACCTAAAACGGCTCTTACACGGACAGGGTGTGGATATGCTAATTACCTCACTTGCAGCTGAAAGGCATGCAAATGAGGTAATTTTGCGATCCAGGAAGCAGAAACCTGCCCGTGTAAGAGCCGTGTTATCTGCGAAAATGTACTCAGTTGATAACTGAGTACTGTTCTGAAAATAACACAATGGAGCCTTGTCAGCTCCAAATAAAGGTTGCAAATGTCCCAGGCAGCATGCCAATGGCCAAATATGTGGCCACTGGCAATGTACCCCGATGCAAACATAAAATATATATTTTTTTTTTTGCCGATGTTCAAACATAGCGTAGCGCCGCGCAAACGGGCTGCGCTATAAAAAAATAGAAAAATAAAAAAATCAAACCCAAAGCATGAATTTACAATGGAAGGGAATATCAGGCTAAAACAACATGGCCACTGAGTAGGGGTTGCTAAGGGGGGAAGCTGAGTGTAAGACATGTAACTAAGCATTAGTAGGCAATCCTATGTAAATGAGTGGTAGGATAGTGAATCGTACTGTTACATTGGAAATGAGCACATTCCATGCAGTGTAGGAGTAGGATAAGGGGGAGTAACAGAGTAGGAGATAGGTGACATCACAGGGGGGAATGTATGAAAGGAATGCAGCTCATTGGAGCACAGTGGCATGTGAAAGCTGTCAGTCACACATCATGGAAAGAGGAGTGTCAACAAGTAGGCATGGGAAAGCCAAGAAATGGAAGGTGTACACTATGGATAACACCAAAGTTTCTTGCAGGGCGTGCATGTGCACGCTGGTAGGCATGAGTAAGCTAGAGTGCGCATGTGTAAGCATGAGTGCGCGCGTTTAAGGCAGGATAAGCATGTAGGAGCCTGTTTAAACACCTGTAAGCTTGTTTGCGCTGGTGTGCGCACGTTTTAACCCAAATAAGCAGATTCTAGTCCGTCTAAGCATGTGTGCGCGTGTGTTAGCCACTGTGAGCGTGTTTTCGCTGGTATACGCATTGCTCCCCCCTGAGGAAACTGAAGGGAAAAAGGAAGCATGGGAAATAGTAGGAAGCTAGCAGGGATTACTGGCAGAGCTAGCAGGTGAAAACAATCAGAAGAAGGCAATTACACAGGCAGAACAGTAGCCCAGCCCAGCACTTAAAACTCTGCAAACAACAGTGCAGAATGTTTCCCTCAAGAGAGACTGCAACAGAGGAGTAAGCTATTAGAAGTGAAAACTGAAAAAGCTTCACTCAGACCAAAAATGCTAGGGGCTGCCATAGCTGTTATAAGGAGACATATGCAACTTGTTGAGGGTGGTGACTATGCAAATGCTGCTGGACAACCCACAGTGAGGAGATGGAGAAGAGTGTACAGGCCCAGGGTCACCTACCAGGGGTTACATGAGCTGGAGATAATGGAGCGCTATAGAGTGGACAGAGACCTCCTGCAGCAAATTGTTGAGCTGTGCAGGCCACACCTCACACACAGAACCAACAGAGGGGAACCCATCCCAGTGGAAACCAAGGTATGTGTTGGCCTAACAATAATAGCAACAGGTGCCTTCCAGAGACCAACTGGTGATATGATGGAGATATCACAGGCATCAGCATCCAGGGTACTGCACCAGTTCCTGGATGCCATGTCAGCACATGTCAGTGATCATGTATATTTCCCCAATTCCCCTGAGGTATTGGCCAGCAATATGCATCTCTTCCATCAAATAGCGGAATATCTTGAGGTAGTGGGTGCAATAGACTGCACGCATATACGCATCAAAGCACCAGCCAGTGAGCGAAGTAGGGCCTACATTAACTGCAAGGGCTTCCCCTCCATCAACTGCCAGGTCGTGTGTGATGCCCAGGGCATAATAATGAATGTGTGTGCTGGCTGCCCTGGAAGCTACCATGATTCCCATATCTGGCATCTGACGCAGCTGTACCAGACATTTGCCAATGGGGACATCCCACATGGTCACTTAGTGAGGGATGCTGGCTACACACTGGAGCCATGGCTGATGACACCCATCAGAAATGCACACACACCTGAACAACAACGCCATAACGAGGCACACACACAAACACAAAATGTAATTGAGCATGTGTTTGGGCTGCTCAAGTCATGGTTCCGGTGCCTGGACACATCTGGTGGAGCCTTGCAGTACTCACCAACTACATGTACCCAAATTGTCATGGTATGTGCTATGCTACATAATATGATTCTGCGAAAACAGCTGCAGCAGGACCAACATAGGGCTGGGCCAAACAGCCCCCCACAATTGCCAAGCCAATCACAGGCAGAGCATGACTCGGAGGAGGAACAACCTGAGCCTTCCCCAGTAGGCAGAAGGAGGCGTACGCAGTATGCCTTGGCCTTAGCAAAGCGGTAATGCATAGCACATACACTGGCTCAGTAGGAACCCTGGAACCCTGGAACTCACACATACAGTAAAAGGGATGCCTAAGTTGACACAACCTGCTTTCAAACATGTACAGGGAGTGTAGTATGTGCATCCTACATAGACAGCCCTGCAGCACCACCTGAGGCATGTTTGCCATGTATTAAGCAATGTAACACCATGTAGTATATGCATACTTGATTACCCTGACTAACATCCTACCCTCACCAAGCATGATGCCACAATATGAAGATGAGATGATCAATTACAATAATTGGCTTAAATATTGCTGTTAGTCAAAGGGGATCCAATGTGTGCCAGCCTGGGATGACATGCTGAGCAAGACACGATGCTCCACCTGCTAGGGATGGCATGCACCTATCAGTCCTGGCCTTTTGGATACTGGCAAAGGCTGTTGTCACCCCCACCATACCTTGAATAGGAAAGGCTCAAAACACAACCCACCTCCATAGGTATCACAAGGGATAAGAACCTAGATGTAATGCTACCCAATGCCAGAAGTCTAAACTGCAAGATGCATGCAGTCTAAACTCCCCTCAGCATGGAGAATGTTGATATCTGTTCTGTAACAGAAAACTGGGTCAAGGCTCACAAGATCACCCTAACACTACCAGGTTACACCTCATACCATGCTTTACAGCTCCAAAACAAGAAACAAACTACAAAAGGAGGGTGACTAGCAATAATTGTCAAGGATAACCACACCCCCATGTTGGTACCACAACAAGAAGCAGCATGGACTATCCATGGTCAAGTAACAGTGGCTAAAACTGCCTCCCAGTTTGTAGCCTGCTACAGACTACCCTCCTAACACCAGGAACTGCACTTGGCCTATGTTGGAACACATGGAAATATCAAGCTCTCCAAACAACATTATATTGGGTGACTGAAAATACTCAAACATAGACTGGGAGCATTATTCCAGCTCCAACACCCTAGGCCAAAGGTTACTAGAATCCATAAACCAAAATGCTCAGGAACAACGTACCACTCCCACAAGAGGGGTTAGCATACTGGATGTGATAATCAGCAACATGGGTACTCTATGGCCAGATGAGAAGTGTATCCCTCACTGGTAAGATCAGATCATAGAGTAATCACACTGGATATTCACATCCTGACCACAGTCCCTGGCCAGAAAACCACAGTGACAAACATGTGTAAAGGAAATGTTGCACTCCTCCAAACTGATGTGGAATCCATTAAAGGCCCTGTGCCTGTGGAAAATATGGGCCACACCTCAGAACCCTTTATAAATGCATTCTATGAACACTTTCAGGAATGCATGGATTATGCAATCCCAAATAAAACCAAGACCCAATTCTATACACGCAGGCATCTGGCATGGTGGACCCCAGCCATTACCAAACCATGCAAGAGAATGAGGAAGCTACTACATGATAGAGCAAACCCAAAAAGGGAAGTAATCTCTGATCAGTATTATGGCAATAAAATATGGCCACTCATAAAATCCACTAAGGCCAGCTACAACATGTTGAATCTGTGAATCTTGAGGCAATGTAACACCTGCCCCATGTACACAGACAATCCCCTCCTCCTCCCAAGAAATACAAATATATGTGAGAGATGCAACCATTTATCCAAACTGGAGACTGAGCTCTCTCAACTCAGTACTGTCAAAACTAGTCAGGAGGAGAAGGTAACCACACACACCATAAACCCAGTCTCACATAGACCTATCACAACTGCAAACCAAAGACATAAACACACAAAAACATTCCCGGAGGCTCTAATTAAAAATCCACCAAATCAACAGAGGCCTCCAAAGCAGACACCCAAGCAACCACTACCTCCAAACATAGCACATGCAACACATACTACACAAAGTCGGTGTGCCAAACAGTCACAGCCTGTAAGGACAAACAACATGCCTGATACACTTGTAACAGGTGACTCCATAGTCAGACACACTGATGTCCCGCTCACCAGACTGAACAAGGAAAAGGGTACAGTAAGCTGCCTGTAGGCTGCTACAATCCGCCACATAACACAAGCACGCAGGTCACTCCAAAGCAAGTACAAATATGACTCAATCATTGTCCATGCTGGTGTGAATGACCTGAGACGTACCTCCCTGGACTACATGAAAAGAGACATAGAGGAGCTCTCCAATTATGTAGGCCAGGCCAGTATGACTCTGACCCTGAGCAGCATCCTACCCTCACCAAGAATGATGCCACAGTACAAACACAGAATGATCAGCTTTAACAATTGGCTCAATTACTGGTGTCATTCCAAGGGGATCCAATGTCTGTCTGCTTGGGATGTCATGCTTGACAAGCCACACTGCTTTGCCAGGGATGGCTTGCACCTGTCAACCCTGGGCGTCTGGATATTGGCTAAGGCTCTTGCCACCTCCATAGTGCCTTTTGTAGGCAAGGCTGAAAAGACAAACCGACCTCCCTAGAAAACATAAGTGGAAAAAACATAAGGGTAATGCTGCCCAATGCCAGAAGTCTAAACCTCAAGATGCACGCTCTCGAGGCCCTCCCCAGTATGGAGAACATCGATGTCTGTGCAGTGACAGATACCTGCATCAAGGCTCCTGAGAGCACCCCAGCACTACCAGGTTATACGTCATATTATGCTTTTCGGCCCCAAAACCTGGACCAAACCACAAAAGGAAGGGGAGTATCCATATTCAGCAAAGATACCCACACGTCCAGGTTACTGACAATGCACGAAGCATTAGAGACCATCCATGTGCAACTAACCGTAGGCAAAACTACTGTACAGTTTGTAACATGCTACAGACCACCCTCTCAAACCCAGGAACCCCACTCAGCCTTCCTGAAGACACTGGAGAGTATGAATGTCTCTCCAAATACCAAACAAGGTACTCACAAATTACCACATAGGTGGTAATCCATTACGTATGGAAGAAGTAATCAGGGACTTAGGGACACAAGTGGACAGTAACCTCTCATGTGACACTCACATTGCCAATGTGGCTAGGAAGACCTTCTATATTGGCCACCTTATCATGAAAGGATTCACATCTACATCAAGAGAGGTCATTGTGCCCCTATACTCTTCTCTTATCAGGCCCATAATTGAGTACAATGCCCCATTTGGGATGTACCTTACCCGACATCTGCAGCAGTTAGAAAGACCTCAAAAGTACCTCACCAAGAGGATAACGGGTCTCAAACATTTGTCATATGCTGCCTGGCTGAAGACACCCCAGCTGTATGCAGTCACATACTGCCTACTCAGAGGCGATGTATGCCCGATGTACAAGGCCATGTCCAATACAGAATTAATGGACATGCTCCACCTCAGAAAATCCATATCCATCAGAGCCGCGAGAGCGAGATATGTCAACCTCAACACATAAATAAATAGGATGTGCTGGAGGGACAGATTCATAACCCAGAGGCTCCCTACACTCTGGAACATAATCCCAGTCCATGTTAGGCAGAGCCCCTCACTGACTCTCTTCAACAGGAATCTTGCCAAGTGGATGGGAGATCGTAGATTTACACTGGGGGTCATCACTGCCACGTCTAGACAGAGGCACAGTAAAGTAAACCCTAAATGGGCATAATATTCACATAGCAAGGAGTGGCGAAAGCCACACACACTCTGGCTAGGCTTATAAATGCCCTAGGACAGATAGCCTAGTATGAACCTATGAACCTATGAAGATACAAATTGTACAGGACACTAAGGATAATCACAAGGCTGTCTTAACTGATGGTAGGAACCTTGTTGGGAATTCACAGATATGCTCTGAATCACTCAAATATTACAAACAATACACCAAACCCACACACATTGCCAACATCCAACCTGACAGGTTCAGTGCAAACCCCCCAAAATGCCAAATATCTATCCCAGCAGAGTGCTGGCCCCCTGACATTGCAGATGCTGAGGTAACAGCCAGCATCTTCATAGCAAAACACACAGCATCAATGGTACGAGATGGTGTCCTGGGCTGTGTCCAACATGAACTCCAAGAAGAATGGAACGCCAAATAACACTACTGCTCAATTTCAGCCTTACCACAGGATATGTACCCAAAGAGCAGTGTACAGCAACAGTGGTCCCTCTCCACAAAGGTGGTGCCTGAATGGATACTGCAGACTATCACCCCAGAATCCTGACAAGCTTGGTCTGCAAAGCTATGGAAAGGATCATCATGGACCTCAGAAATAAAGATATCGGGGACATACAGACACTGGACCCTACCCAACGTGGCTTTCTTAAGGGCAGATCCTGCCCCTTAAACATGTTTGACTCATTTGAAACAGTCATCAAGGCCATTGATGAGGGGAATGTGGTCCACACAGCCTATCTGGACCTTGCAAAAGCCTTTCATACAATACCCCATGTGTTCATTATAGATAAGCTCACCAGTTTAAATATAAACCCCTATGTCAGTAGATGGGTTGCAAACCAGCCCAAGGACAGAACTGGCATGGTCAGAAATGCAGCAGCCATGTCAGACTACAAACCAGCTACAACTGGCATCCCACAAGGCTCGGTCCTGGGACCTCCCTTGTTTGGTATATATTTCCCATAGGTACAGGCCAACATGGAAGGACTGTGTCTGAACAAGTTTGCAGAGGACTACAAACTGGGCACCATATCTGACCCTCCAGCTGACACAAGCATCCTACAAAAGGGCCACATAGAAACAGACAACTGGTGCCAAAGCCATGTCATCAAGCTAATTGCAGAAAAGTGTATAGTCATTCCCTGTGGATAAACAGTAAGTGCCCACCAATTACCACATAGGTGTTAACACATTAAGTACTTTAGAAGTAATAAGAGACCTGGGGACACAAGTTGATAGATATCTTGCATTTGACAACCATGTGGCTGTAGTGGTTACAGAAACATACCATATACCCACCTAATCATGAAGGTAGTCAGATCTAGATCAGGGGAGGTCATCATGCCTCTTCAGTCATCCTTCATCAGCCTCACAATTGAGTACAATGGCCCCTGTGGGATGTACCTCAGCAGACACCTCCATCAACTGGAAAGACCCCAAACGTACCTCACCAGGAGGATCAAAGAGCTCGAACAGATGCCATATGTTGCCTGATTAAACAAACTGCAGCTCCACACAGTGCCATACTGCCTGCCCAGAGGCAATCTGTGCCTGATGTATAAAGCCATGTCCAAGCTGGAATCAATGAACATGCTGCACCTTGTACAATCTGAATGCCAGTGAGCTATACACATGAGAGACCTGAACCCCAGCACTGACATACATAGGACATGCTGTAGTGATTGATCCATAACCCAGAAGCTCCCTCCACTCTTGAGTAAACTCCCACTACAGGTTAGCCAGAGAGTCCCTCATTGACTCTCCTCAAGAGGAATCTTGATGAGTGGATGGGAGATGGTAGGTTTACCCTGGGTATCACTCTTATGTCACCGGTAGACAGAGGCACAGTATACTAACCTTGAAATATGTCATGGCAAAATCCAGTTACAATGTGTGTTGAAGGACAAACACACTCTCTGACTAGCATTAGAAATGGCCTAGGGCACATAGCTAGTGTTTGCCAATGTCCACCCAAGTTGCAGAATACACTACCAATGTTGGACAAGCCTGGTTTAAGTAGTCCATATCTGAACAAAATGCAACATGGTCATATGTGCACAACTGGCCCTTAACCAGTTTGGTGTGCTCACTATGAATATTTAAAGCAGTGATAGGACTGAAACCCAGGATACTGTCCACCACAGTGAAAGTACTGAACCAGTACACTATACGATATTACAGTGTTTGGTCAGTATGAAAGGATGTTGACAACTGTATGCAAACTATCCCATGGAAACCCTGCAGGCACAGTATAATCCCTGTTGGGTTCAGACACAAAGCAGTTGGGCAGTAAGTACACAACATGACTCCCAACACACAACTATAAATGTGAAATATTGTTGAAGTTCACACACAACCACAAATGTGGTGGACTGCAGATTTCAACGTATGGAAAGCTCACACTGGGCATGCTCGCACACTTTGATAAATGAGACGTATGTCAGGCAACAAGCCATCTTACATACAAGATTCATTTGATTTCTTAAAGAGAATAAAACATGTGATTTGGTGTGAAGATATGTACTGGTTGACTTTGGATGTTAAAAGTCTCTACACCAACATAAAAAATTCATTTGGAATAGAGGCTTTATATAGACAGATGGGAGATTCACCTTTAACGCATTATATTACAGATTTAGTGAAATTTTGCTTAGAAAACAATTATTTTTATTTTGATGACGGAATTTTCCACCAAATCCAAGGAACAGCCATGGGTGCAGCATTTGCACCCATGTATGCAAATATATTTATGGGATTGGTGGAATCTGAATACATTTATACTCATTTGTTTGTTAAAAATTATGTTATATATTATTTTAGATTTATTAATGATTTGATTTTTTTTGTGTAAGGGAGGTCAATCTGAAAGTGAAAAGTTTGTAAAAGATATACAAACAAATAGGTTTGGTATCAAGTTTGATGGTATACAATGTGGAGGGAATGTTTCTTTTTTGGATATCAATTTACATGGCATCACAGACAAACCTATAGTTACTAGTATACATAGAAAGTTTGATTGTTTGAACCAATTTTTAATGGGGACCAGTTGTCACCCTAAACATACATTAGAAGCTTTACCTTATAGTGAATATTAAGAATATCTCGTATTTGTAATAATGAAAGAGATTTTTTAAGGGAAATAGAGAATACAACAGATATGTTTGTAAAAAGACAATATAATAGTCAATTAATAAATATGAGTAAAAATAAAATATTTAATAATAGATACAAGAAGGGACCTATATATTGGAATAGACAAAATAAAATAGTAGATATGAATAATAAAGAAGAGTTGGAAAAAATTATATGGTCTCCACATTTAATATATGTAGTGAAGACATTAAAAGATTTATTATACGTTTCTTGAAGTTTTTATAGAATTTCAGTGAGTTGGATGAGCTAACAAAAAAGAAGTTTAAGCTTGCTTATAAGAGAGGGAGAAACATTAAGGATATAATAGTGCACACCAAATTTATCAGGCCCATAGAGAAAATATACGATCTAAATGTGGTTAAAGGAACAATACCATGTGGGAAATATAAAATTTGTTCTTATGTTAAAGATTTTTTTCCATACATTAATGGAATTAGTTTTAAATCTAATGGTTGCTTTAGTTGTAGAACAGAGCGAGTTGTTTATATTATTCAATGTGGTTGTAAGAAATTTTATGTGGGTCAAACTAAAAGAATGTTAAAAGTTAGAATTATGGAACATTTAAGGAACATAAAAACAAATAAGATGGAAAGTCCCTTAGCACAACATTTTGTAGAGTTTCATAATTCAAAATGTGACAGTTTGAGAGTATCTATTTTAGAGCAGATTTTTATAAATGAAGCTAGTGAGGGTAGAATAAGAAATGAACTTTTAAAGAAAGAGATGATTTTTATTTTAAAATATGAGACATTAACCCCTAAAGGGTTAAATATTGACTGTTGCTGGAAAAGTTTGATTTAATATATTGTTTTTTTAAGTAGATAATTAGATTTGTATTTGATTATTTAATTGTTTAATTGTATAATGAGTTGATGGTGGTGTATAAATACTATGGATGTATGTGAATTGTTACTCCTTGAAGGCTTTTGTTGAGCCGAGGCGCTAGAGAGAAAAAGAGAGAAAATAAAGTTTTATTTTCACTGGTTGTTGTTCCTTTTGGTGGTGTTCCAGATCGTAATCCAGTTCGTACTACAGTTTGGTGTTGCATAGAGAACAGGCCATGGAAAGCCTGAACTGGGCATGCTCACACACTTAGGCCATGTCTCAGTTTAGCAGTTGGCTACACATATCTGGTATTTGTATGTGTTAATCCAGGAACCTCCCACAATACAGCAATCTGCCCAGTGCACACAGTTAAATGACTACAGAGACATAAGTTAAATAGTGGATCCCTCTCATATTCAAACATCTTCCACAGATACACAAGTTGTTCATAGAAACAGGGAAAGCTATGGCAATAAATACCTGCAAACAGTTTATCAGCAACAAATATTGTGCATCTGAAAATTAAACATATGGGTGTAGAGGTCAATACTAGGCTGTTTGCCCTAGGGAATACAAGCTTAGCCAGAGTGTGCTTGGCGTCTGCCTCCCCAGTACAGTAGGCTACTGTGCCTCTGTAAAGTAGGTCACAGAAGGCACCGTTTAAGGCTAGTGTGTTGTGCCTCCGTCAAGCAGGGACACAGTGGAGATCCCAGGGGTTGAATTTGCAATGTCACATCCATGTGGCTGGTGTTTGCTGGAAGAGGGTCGGTGAGGACTTATAACAGTAATTGGGCGTCAATTACAGACTGAGGGGAGCCTTATCTGCAGTGTCTGGACAATTTCACTGTCAACACTTTGACGTGATGATTTTGAGGGATTGAAGTGTCATGCCAATACTGGTCAGAGACGTCCTCCCTCTGTGGGATATTGCTCTGTAATGTATTAGCTCCCTCCTTCTGTTGTACAGCTTATATATGGCTGGTGTACACCAGACAGGTCTCTTGTTGTGGGGGAGTCTTGGGTTTATTTGTTATAGCATGATCAATGCAAACCTTCCAGATGCTCATAAAATGCAATTGTCAAGGATTATGCAGAGTGGCCTGTATAATCCCCCAGCATGGGTCCTTTGAAGTCTTCCACCCCAGTCTTCACAAGTGCAAAGTCTACTTCTGATAAATACTTTGTTTGCAGTGACTTCCTTGCCTGGGGTGGGGATGGGATATGGATGTCCAAGGAAAGTTGGGTATGGTCAGATATTAACAATGGTGGTCTACCTCTGGTGTGGAACATAGAGCCCCCATATTGCAGATGGTCAGGTCAAATATGTATTCCCCATTGTGGCTGTGATGAGTGGTCCTGCCATAGCACATGGATTCACAAATTGTAGTGGCTGTAGGGTGATGTTGTTGAGGCCTGAGTAGTTCCCCCACACAATATACCTGTACCTGACATTAACCACTGTAATGGGGTATGTGAACACCTTCATATCCTACACTGTTCCCAGGGAAGCAAAGTGTGTTTCCTGGATATGGGAGGGGTGGTCTGAACTGGTTGTGTTTTGTGTTACAGGTCCTGTGGTCACAAAGCATGGTATAAAACATAACCTGGCAGTGCTGATGTGCATATCTGACCCTGAAGTAGGCGGCTGTTAATGCATATATATGCTATCCCCCTAACTGACAGATAGTAATAGATGTACATACCTCTTTATAAATAATGATGTCAGCACCCTATAAATACTGCAGGAGAAGAACAGATACCCAATAATTCGAATAGCGTGCTCCGCTAATGCATTTCTCTCAAGTGTCATGATATAGTTAGGTTAGGGGTTTGAATCATGCAAATGCTGTGTGTTTGGGTGAGGGGGGGTTAGAGTGTGTGCAATTCTGTGTGAAAGAAATGTCTCTTTTGGCAACTAGAAGAACACACTACATGATGCACATTCCTCTTTCTAAACACTGATGATGTCAACACCCTATAAGTACAGCTGAAGAAAAAAAAAACTCTCAGTAATGCAAATAGCGTGCTCTGCTAATGCTTTTTCTTTCAAGTGTCTAACATAATTAGGTAGGGGTTTGAATCCTGCCAATGCTCAGTGTGTGTTTTGGGTGAGGGGGGTTAGTGTGTATGCAATTCTCTATGAAAGAAATGTCCCTTTTGACAACTAGAAGAACACACTACATGATGCACATTCCTCTTTCTAAACACTGATGATGTCAGCACCCTATAAGTATAGCAGGAGAAGGGAAACATCCCAGTAATGTGAATAGCGCGCTCTGCTAATGTGTCTTTCTCAATTGTCAGAACATAGTTAGGTAGGGGTTTGAATCCTGCAAATGCGCAGTGTGTGTGTGCTTGGGTGAAGGGAATTAGTGTGTGTGAAAAAATGTCCCTTTTGACAACTAGAAGAACACACTACATGATGCACATTCCTCTTTCTAAACACTGATGATGTCAGCACCCTATAAGTATAGCAGGAGAAGAGAAACCTCCCAATAATGCAAATAGCCCACTCTTCTAATGTGTTTCTCTCAAGTGTCATAACAAAGTTAGGTAGGGGTTTGAATCCTGCAAATGCTTAGTGTGTTTGGGGGAGGGGGGCTAGTGTGTGTGAAAGAAATGTCCCTTTTGGCAACTAGAACACACTACATGATGCACATTCCTCTTTCTAAACACTGATGATGTCAGCACCCTATAAGTATAGCAGGAGAAGTGAAACCTCCCAGTAGTGCAAATAGTGCACTCTGCTAATGGGTGTCTCTCTCAAGTGTCATAACATAATTAGGTAGGGGTTTGAATCCTACAAATACCATGTGTGTTTTTGTCACACAGTTTGTCCATGTGTGTGGGGTGTTGCTCTTAATATTGTATGACATAGATTATATCAGTAATGTCAATGCACACATGATGTATGTGTGTGCCACATAGACATATGTACCTGTGACCTTAAGTAGTTCCCATGTCTGAAGCCTGCCTCATGTGAATACATGGAATTTGCATTACACAACTTTATGACTGTGGTTTTCTGTGCAGGGGCTGCATTTGGTATGTGAATATACAGTGAGAGTAGTCTATGTTGTCATCTTACCAGCGAGGGAGACACTTCTGGTCTGGAGCATATAGTCCACATGTTGGTGATGATCAGGTGCAGCATGTTTTCCCCTCTTGTGGGAGTGGTAACAAATTGTTCCATAGCAATTGAGTGTATGGATTCTAGGAACCTTACACCTAGGGTGTTGGAGCTACAGTAATGCTCCCAGTCTATGTGTGGGTAAATGAAGCTGCTGAATATATTATTGTTTGGAGACACCTGCAGATATTCATGTATTCTTAAATAGGCCAAGTGGGTTACCTGGGTTTAGGAGGGTGGTCCGTAGCAGGCTATGAACTGGAAGTCAGTTTAACCCACTGTTAGTTGCATGTGGATAGTCTGTGATGCGTCACACTGTGGCAACAACCTGGGGGTGTGGGTACAGGTACATAGGTTCATAGGTTCATAGGTTCATACTAGGCTATCTGCCCTAAGGCATTTATAAGCCAAGCCAGAGTGTGTTTGGCTTTCACCACCCATTTTAGATTAATGTTGCTATGCCCTTTTCTGAGGTTAGTTTACTGTGCCTCTGTCTAACATTGACACAGAAGTGATACCCAGGGTCCACCTACGATCCACCATCCACTCATCATGATTCCTCTTGAAGAGAGTCAATGAGGGACTCTGCCTAACCTGGACTGGGATTTTATTCCAGAGTGAAGGGAGCCTCTGGGTTATGAATCTGTCCCTCCAGCATGTCCTATTGTTGTCAGTGCTGAGGTTCAAGTCTGTCGAGTGCAAAGCTCGATGGGAGTTTGATTTTCTGAGGTGCAGCATGTCCATTACTTCCGGGTTGGACTTGGCATTATATGTCTGGCACAGATCGCCTCTGAGCAGGCGGTATGCCACTGAGTATGGAGTTATGTTAACCGGGCAGCATATGGCATCTGTTTGAGCCCTTTGATCCTCTTGGTGAGGTACTTTTGTGGTCTTTCCAGTTGCTGCAGGTGTCTGGTAAGGTAAATCCCAAAAGGGGCATTGTACTCAATTATGGTCCTGATGAGGGATGAGTAAAGAGGCACGATGACCTCCCCTGATCTAGATGTGAATCCTGTCATGATTAGGTGGGCTATATAAAATGTTTTTCTAACCACTTTGGCCACGTGGTCATCAAATAAGAGATTGCTATCAACTTCGGTCCCCATGTCCCTAATTACTTCTTCCGTACATAATGGATTACCACCTATGTGGTCATTTGTGGCCACTTTGTTTTTGCCAAAGGGGATGACTATACACTTTGTGGCATTTAGCTTGAGGCCATGGCTCTGGCACCAGTTGTCTGTTTCGATGAGGCCCTTTTGGAGGATGGTTGTGTCGGCTGGAGAGTCAATTATAGCGCCCAGTTTGCAGTCATCCGTGAACTTGGTCAGCCACGTCCTTCCGTGTTGGCCTGTACCTCCGAGACATATATACCAAACAGGAGAGGTCCCAGGACTGAGCCTTGTGGGACACCACTTGTAACTGGTTTGGAGTCTGACATGGCTCCAGCAATTCTAACCATGTGGGTTCTGTTCTTGAGCCAGTTTGCAACCTATCTAGTGACATAGGGGTGTATATTTAAGCTGGTGAGCTTATCTATAATGCCTGAGTGGGGTATTGTATCGCAGGCTTTTGCGAGATCCAGGTAGGCTGTGTGGACCACCTTCCCCTTGTCAATGGCCTTGGTGACTGTTTCAAAGAAATCAACCAGGTGTAAGAGGCAGGATCTGCCCTTAAAGTCACACTGGGTAGGATCCAGTGTCTGTAGGTCCCCAATATCTTTATGTATGAGGTCCATGATGATCCTTTCCATAGCTTTGCAGACCAAGCTAGTCAGACTTAGACAGATAGTTTCCAGGATCCGTTGAGGCACCACCTTTGTGGAGAGGGACCACTGTTGCTGTATGCCACTCTTTGGGTACATAACCTGTAGTAAGGCTGAGATTGAACAGTAGTTTTATGTTTGGGTTTAGCTCATCTTGGAGTTCATGTAGGATGCAGCCCGGGACACCGTCTGGTCCCATTGATGCTGTGTAATTTGCTTTGGAGAGGGCGGCTCTTACCTGAGTATCTGAGATGTCAGGGGGGCAACACTCTGCTGGGATAGATATTTGCCCTTCTGGTGGGGAGGGGGGGAGAAGTTTGCGCTGAACCTGTCAGCTAGGATGTTGCCAATGTCTGTGGGTTCTGTGTAGTTTTTTGTCATTTTGGACTAATTCTGAGCATATCTGGGAATTCCCACCCAGGTTCCTAACATAACTAAAGAAAGCCTTGTGATTATCCTTAGTGTCCTGTGCATTTCATCTCTCGAAGCTGTCCTTAGACGATTTTATGAGTGTCTGTAGTATTTTGCTAACACTGAACAGAGATGCCTCCCCTTTTTGGGATTTTCCTCTATCACGTAGTAGCTTCCTCCTTCTATTGTATAGTTTGGTTATGGCTGTGGTCCACCAGACAGGACGTCTGCCTTTGTAGGATTGGGTCTTGTTTTTATTTGGGATTGCATGATCCATGCATTCCTGAAGGTGTTCATAGAATGCGTTTATAAAGGATTCTGTGGTCTGGGCCATATTTTCCACAGGCCCGGGGGCTTTGAAGGATTCCACCTCGGTTTTGAGGGGTGTGGAATTTGCTGTAGAAAAGTTTTACACTGTGGTTTTTGTGGGCAGGGGGTGGGGTTGGGATGTGAATATCCAGTGAGATTAGTTTATGGTCTGATCTTACCAGTGAGGGGTACACTTCTGGTCTGGAGCATAGAGTCCCCATGTTGGTGATGAACAGGTCCTGCATGTTTCCCCCTCTTGTGGGAGTGGTAACAAGTTGTTCCATAGCATTTGAGTGTATAAATGCTAGGAACCTTTGAGCTAGGGTGTTGAAGCTAGAGTAATGCTCCCAGTCTATGTTTGGGTAGTTGCAGTCCACCAATATCATTATCAATGGTGTTTGGAGAGACCTTCATATTTCCAGTGTTCTCAGGAAGGCCAAGTGGGGTTCCTGGGTTTGGGAGGGTGGTGTGTGCCAGGCTATGAACTGGAAGGCAGTTTTACCCACTGTTAGTTGCACATGGATAGTCTCTGATGCTTCGTGCTGTGCCACCAACCTGGAGGTGTGTGTATCTTTGATGAATATTGATACTCCCCCCTCCTGTTCTGGTTCGGTGCAAGTTTTGGGGCCGACAAGCATGGTATGAGGTATAACCTGGCAGTGCTGGGGTGCTCTTGGGAGCCTTGAACCAGGATTCTGTTATTGCCCAGATATTGATGTTCTCCATGCTAAGGACAGTTTCCAGTGCATGCATCTTGAGGTTTACACTGCTGGCGTTGAGTAGCATTACTATTAGTTTCCTATCCCTTGTGATACCTATGGAGGTGGTTTTGTCTTTTGAGCCTTGCCTAAAAAAGGCACTATGGGGGTAGCAAGAGCCTTTGCCAATATCTGAAAGCCCATGGGTGACAGGTGCAAGCCATCCCTAGCAAAGCATCGTGGCTTGTCGAGCATGTCATCCCAGGCTGACAGGCATAGGATCCCCTTTGAATGACACCAAAACATAAACCAGTTGTTGAAATTGATCATCTTGTCTTCATATTGTGGCATCATTCTCGGTGAGGGTAAGATGCTACTCAAGGTCAGGGTCATACCAGCCTGGGCCACATGCTCAGAGAGTTCCTCTATGTCTCTTATCATGTAGTCCAGGGAAGTACATCTCAAGTCATTCACACTGGCATGGAGAATGACTGAGTCATATTTGTACATGCCTCGGAGTGACCTGTGTACTTGTGTTATGTGGCGGATCATAGCGCCTGACAGGCATCTCACCATGACCTTCTCCTTGTTCAGCCTGGTGAGTGGGACGTCAGTGTGCCTGATGATAGAGGCACCTATTACAAGTGTATCAGGTGTGTTGTTTAGCCTTAAGGGCTGTGACTGTTTGGCACACTGGCTTTGTGAGCTATGTGTTGCACGTGTTCTGTTCTGGGGTAGCGGTTGCTTGTGTGTCTGCTTTGGAGGTGTCTGCTGCTTAGGCAGAATTTTATTTAGAGACTCCAAGTATGTTTTCATGTGTTTATGTGTTTGGATTGCTGTCATGGTAGGTCTATGTGAGACTGGAATTGAAGTGACTGTGGTTTCCTTCTCCTCTTGACAGGTTTCGCCAGTACTGAGTTGAGAGAGCTTAGCCTCCAGTTTGGCTATATGGTTGCATCTCTCATATGTGTTGGAATTTGTTGGGAGGAGGAGAGGCTTGTCTGTGTACATGAGGCAGTTGTAACATTGCCTCAAGATTCCCAGATTCACCAGCTGGACTGGAGAGGAGATTGACAACTGACCTTTGGACATGCTAGAATAGTATTGGGAATTCCTTTATAATTAACAACAAAAAGGGCCAATGGGGAACAAGGTGCTCAAGGTGAGTTTGTGAGGGTGTAGTGCTTTTAATTTGTTAGTGCTGGCATGTATAAATGCTTTAGTGAGCAAGTGCCAGGTAACTCAAATGCAATGTGTTACAGGTAACTTAAATGCAAAAATGACAAACAGTAACTTTCTGTCAAGTGAAACAAGGAAATAAGTACAGTAAGCAATGCAGATGTCACTAGGGATCCACAGAGGCGCTGTAAAGCTGCGTTTCAGGTGGAATTAGTGTTTCAGGGAAAGAACAAGCAAACAAGCATACAAACAAAGCTACATTCAGCAGGCCTGGATCTAGTCTATGCTACAGCGAACAAGGTGTACCAATTTCAGTAAGAAACAGTTCAAATATGCAGGCACTATAAGCCTTTAGCCAGAAATTCCCAGCTCAGACGGGCAGAGTCCAGCCTCTCCTCCCACAAGAGTGCAGACCATGAACCTTCATAATGTAAAATAACTGGCCTGAAGCCCAAGTGCTTAAACCAGAACTAATACACATTTAGAATAACAGACACTGAGCCCTCAATCAGCAGTTCCCAACTTAGTAGGATGTATGCTACCTGTCCTGCCACCACAGTATCCTTAACATTTAATGAGACTCACCCTCCTGCCATAGTTAGTTCTGTGTTTTGGGGCTGTCAAGCATGGTATGAGGTGTAACCTGGTAGTGCTAGGGTGCTCTTGGGAGTCTTGAACCTGTTGTCTATTACTGCATAGATATCAATATTCTCCATGCAGAGTAGAGTTTGGACTGCATGCATCTTGCTGCTTACATGTCCATCATTGAGTATCATTACTTCCATTTTCTTATCCCCTGTGCTACCTATGTAGGTGGCCTTCTGTTTATGGCCTTACCACCAGAATGCAAAGATGTGCAGACATTACACTATGGTAATTAATAGGTGTGTACCAAACAATACAATGACAATCATACTGTTAATGCATCAGGCATGCTGGGATATACCCACAATGATAGCATTACACTGTACTGTTGACAACATGATAATATTACTACACTTCTATGTAGTCACCCTGTGCATCAGCACCATGTTAACCTGTTCCTGCATCAATGTTCCAATCAACAGATTGCAGGAGGTGGCACAGTTTCATCATATGCACAAGGTATGTACTTGGTATGCCTGAGTCTGCCACTGATACAACCAATCGACATGTATGTGTGTGTGTGTGTTAGTGAGGGACAACAGTACAAGATGGGGCAATGTTGATGCAGTGTGTGTGTGTATGTGTTAGCCCTAGGTGTTAGCATTATGCATGTGTGTATGCATGCACACAGTTCTACCTCATGGCTGCCATATACAGGTGTTTGTGGACAGCCACAGACTGTACCTGCCAGGTCATACAGATCACTGTCTCTGGCCATGGACATGGTACCTGTGCCTGGCAGGGGTGCTACTGACAGTATCAGGTACTAAGCCGGACTGGGTACTGTCATCAGAAGCAGTTGGTTGATGACTGGAGACATGTCCCTGCTGGGACTGTCCAGAGCCACGTGCACGTGGTCTCCTAGGGCGGTCTGATGACAGCACAGACCCAGCATTGCTGGGGCTGGTACTGGCACTATGGGAGCTGCCACGGGGTTTGTTGTCATCTGCGATGACTGCCAGCTGCTGATGTTGCTGGCATACATCCACGTCGACGCCTCAACCGTCCTGCATTGCCCTGGCTCATGGACATGTAGTTGTGGAACAGATCTAATGTGTCCCCCCAATGTCTGTCAATGACCTTGGTGAAATTATGGATGGCAGCCGCAACGTCATGCATAGTGTCATTCATAGCAGTGTGATGTGCTCTCAACTCCCTCAGACCCTGTCTGGTGTACCATTCCATACGTGACTGTGCCTGCATTACAGCCCGGAACATAGCTGAGGTTGAAAGACCTCTGTGGGCACGTCTGACAGGGGCAGTACGACCACGGATGCTCCCATGAGAACCCCTGGACATCTGCCTGTGTGGTACCATGTCAGGACTCTGGCCATGGCTGCTGTGAGGGGATGCATGTGCCACTGATACCACATTACCCTGGTCAATGCCCACTGTATGCTGTCCATCACCTAGGGACATTGGTGACAATGGATGTATTGGCAGGATGACTGTGTGCATTGATGGGGTTGACAGCTGTGTACTGTCGATTGGCTGACCAACAATGGACCCTGGCACACCTCCCTGTGCCATTACACAGGTATCATCATTATCACTATCCCCAGCAGTTGATTCAGGTTCCCTGCTGCACACCACCAGAGCAACACCAGAACCTGTGAGAGGAAGACAGGAAACAGTTTACAATGTGTACACAATGTTACCACAGATGCACACAGGCACATGCACACATGCACACATGGGCACATGCACACATGCACACATGCGAACATGGGCACATGCACACATGCACACATGCACACATGCACACATGGGCACATGCACACATGCACACATGCACACATGGGCACATGCACACATGCACATATGCACACTCCTCAGTACATGAGATACAAACACACAGACACAAACACACCTGCAATCAAACACATAGCAATACTGTTTGAGGGTATTATTACTATTATTATCATTAGTATTAAAGGTATTGTTATTACACACTCACCAGCATGGATTGGCTGCCTTGCTGTTACACCAGAGGGACATGCACAAATAAGACATTTGTTGTCAGTGGGCACAACTGTGCCATTGATACTGTGAGTATGATACAGTTCAGTAGTACAACAGTTGGCTTTCACAGGTCTACTGCTGATATTGAGAATATCACTCTTGCACAATAATTACCAGGATAACAGCTACAAACACAGTACACACCTCACACATGCATAAACTAACAGTGTAGAGAACAGTCAACTATAGATATGGCATGTTACCTGCACGCTCCAAGTCCACATGCTGGGTGGCTCCAGCCTCCATCATTACACATGTGCGCAGATGTTGTTGTTGTTGGGCTGGAGCCACAACACTTAGGAGGAGCCCCTCCAGTCTGGTGAAGGGGGGGTGTATAGCCATCCCACCACCTGTGGCAAGCTTTTGCCTGTGGATATCAGACGCACGCTGACTGACATTTCTAATTAAATCACTGCAGTGATGGCATACCTGCTCATATGTCTGGTTATGCATGCCTATGTCATTTACCTGACGAACAAGGTCTTGCCACAGTGCAGCTCTCTCCTGCTGGTTCTGGCTGGTGCGGGAAAAGAGTGTGGCAAAATTCTGCACCAGGCTCTGGTGTATCTCCCCTTCCTCTGCAGCAGAGTATGTGGGGTTGCGCTGGTGCACCATCGCCCTGGAAGGAAAAGAAAAATATGTGAGCAAGTGATATGGCACACATAATACTCTACTGTAGTGATATCACTGAACTGCCATATATAGCATCTGTCTGTTTTTTGGGGGATACACATGTAAATGACCACATATCAGTGCTCAGCCTACAACTGTGCGACAGTGCCTAGCACACTCTATACAACAAACTAGTATACTCCAGCAGTCGGCACACTGTTTGAGGTCCAATGCACAACCTCACACTGGGGGTTTGTATCAAGGTAATGTATGGGGAACATTGTCAACCAGGGGCGGCCCATGCTATTGGACTGCCGGACTGCAGCCCCCTCAACTTCAAACTAAAAAAATAAAAAGAAAAAAATATTTTAAAATTTCGTGGACTTCGCGCATGCGCACTAATCCAGTCTGCTGCTGAGACAGTCTGGAGCATGTGCAGAGGGACTGAGAAACATGAACAAGAGTGCTCCAACAAGGCTATGCAGTTTTAAACTGCATAGACTGCCTGGGAACTCGCTGGAGAAACACGTCGGGGTCGGACTGCAAGGTCAGCAGTCAGGAGTTCTTCGGGGGAAGGATCTCGGGTCTGGATTGGAGTTTGCTGCAGGGGAAGATCTCACGATGGGCAGGGTCGGATTTGCGCGGGTTTTCAGCTGCACTCTCGTCGGGGGTTTTGTGGACAGGGACCTGGATTTAATGGTGGTTTTGCGGACAGGGATTTACTATAGACCAGGTAAGTGGATGTACAAGGTGTGTGTGTGTGTGTGTGTGTGTGTGTGTGTGTGTGTGTGTGTGTGTGTGTGTGTGTGTGTGTGTGAAAATGCCCCAGGTGCAATATACTGGTGGTTAGGCTCATGGTGGTGTGGTAGGGAATACCTCAGGCGTGAACTCTGTACCTTGTATGCAGGTGTTAAAGACCTGAATTCCCTACCCACCACCATTTGTAAAAAAATTGCAGATTTTTGCCTCATATTTGATCTGATCTGTTCCTCATAATATCTGTGGTTTGTAAATGTTGCAATGCTTGATATTTGATGGTGCAGTGGTAGCATTGTTGCCTCACAGCTTCAGGTTTGCTTCTTGGTTGGGGTGCCTTCTTTGTGTGGGGGGGTCTGTGTCTTCTCCCTGTGTTTGTGTGGGTTTGCTTTTGTGTCCTCCCATGTTACAAAGACATGTCTGCATTATTTCTTCCTGGGCCTCTGCTGAGAATTGTTTTTTTTTTGTTCCATGTCAGACTGTCCTGATTAACAAATGTTAAATAAAATTGACAGGCATTTGAATTTCAGACTTCAGGTTTCTGAATGTTTAGTTCCTTACATATTTGATGGTGCAGTGGCAGTATTGTTGCCTCACAGCTATAGGTTTTCTGGTTTGATTTTTGACTGGGGTGCCTTCTGTGTGGAGTCTGCATCTTATCCCTGTGTTTGTGTGGATTTGCTCTGGTGTTCTGCCATTTTACAAAGACATGTGTCTACAGTATTTCTCCCTGGGCCTCTGCTGAAAATTGTTTTTGTTCCGTCAGAAGTAAAATTAACAGGCATTTGAATTTCAGACTTCATATTCTTTAGAAAATACATAGTAAAACAACTTTTTATTCTAGCAATAAATATATAGTAACACAACCTTTTATTATAGCAATTTTTTAAGTTTATAAGATGGCTATTTGAAATTTGTCCTTATTTTTGGGACTGTAATACCCTGTTAGTGGCTTTGTCCAGGTTTTTTGTGCTAAGGTTGACAGCTATGGCAAGAACTGAATTCACTGAATATGTTTGAGGGCTGTATTCCCTCATTACTGGGTTTGTCCAGGTGTTTTGTGCTAAGATGTTGACAGCTATGGTGAGAACTGAATTCATTAAATGATAGCCATTTAAGTTTCAGTCTTCCTCTCTTTCACAAAGCAGCTGATTTGGCATAGTGGTATGTTGCTCTTGACTGTTTTGCACAGGGACCTTGGCAGTAAAATGTACGGTGGTAACACAGCATTTTTCTTTCACAAAGCAGGTGATTTGGCATAGTGGTATGTTGTTCTGACTCTTTTGCACAGGGACCTTGGCAGTAAAATGTATGGTGGTAACACAGCATTTTATTCTAGCAGCTTTTCAAGATTATACAAGCAATGTTTAATGTGTCCCTGTTTTTTGCCCTTTTGACCAACCCCAATAAATTTGGCTTTTTCCAGACTTCTTGTGCTGCGAAGTTGAGATGCAGTTGAGTATTGAGTAGATTTTACAAGGAGCTGAGAGCTGCAGGGGAGGAGAAGTTTAGTGCTGATTATGCTAAGTCAGCTGACATTGCTAATAGCACAACAGGTTGTGTACTTGCTTTTGATGCAGAAGGTTGTTGGTTCTACTCCCATAAGGGGTGAATGCTGCCGTA
This sequence comes from Protopterus annectens, assembly GCF_019279795.1. Taxonomy (NCBI): domain Eukaryota; kingdom Metazoa; phylum Chordata; order Ceratodontiformes; family Protopteridae; genus Protopterus; species Protopterus annectens. Next base: position 1,345,327,198 of record NC_056735.1, on the reverse strand, counting down.
CTGAAAACTAAGATACTACCTATGAGCCAGTTATCAGTTTGCCATCCATTTCCTATTGCAATATTACTAGCTTATTTTTAATGTAATTTAGGCAATTTATTCCTCAGGGGCATCAGACACTTTATTTTTCGATGAAACCATGAAATATAAAGGTGATTGCTAGCACCAACCTCTTCATTACAGATTTATTTAACGTGGAATTATTTAGATGACTTTTTTACTACTTCAGAGATTGTGCATATTTACTGATAATGGTGGACTGTAGAATTGTGCATATTTACTGATAATAGTGGACTGTAGAAGTTTGAGCAGACTTTTATGATGGAAATGTTCTGAACTGGACAGTTTTGTTTCATTGTTTACTGGAGAAATGTTCAAAGCAATAGGAAGGTGTATGAAAGAGCACATGTATGTTTCATATGCAAGGGGCCTATGATTTGAAAACAGCCCAGAATTAATTTTTGTCTGCCACGGGTAAAATGTATTTTCTTTGAATGTGGGTTTTAATGTTGTTTCAATGAATGTGAGTTTCAAGGGCAGAGAAGTTTTAATGCCAAGTTTGTTTAGCAGATGTCTTAGTGTTTGTGCTGTAAAATGCAAAATACAACTTTCAAATGAAGTTCAAATCATCATAGAAGTAAATCAGTATGCACATTAGTGTTTATGGTAAATGGAGTGAAATAGCAAAGTAATGGATCATTGGAATGGCTGCAGGGAGGCTCCATTCGACCATGGTTTTGTGAGGGGGAAGGGCGGCAAACTTAGACAGCCCCAGCTGAACTATACCTCCAAACTGTCCAGATTTTCAAAGAATGAATAGATTTTTTTGCTTCTTATTTTTGGTTTGTTCCTCATAAAATTTGCGGTTTTCTGGCAAATCATTTAGGAATTAAGTCACTAAATAATGACACAGTAGTTTCAGACTTCATAACCTTCAGAAAAATGCATGCTAAAGTAAGATCTGTTCTATCAACTGTCCCAGTTTATAGAAGAGCCATTTTTAGTACTGTTTATATGTTCCCCCAATATATTTGGCCTTGTCCAGATTTATGTCCCAGTTTATACAAGAGCAATTTTTAGTACTGTTTATATGTTCCACAATATATTTGGCCTTGTCCAGATTTATTGCATTAACAGGTTGAGAGGTACATGCAAATAAATTGCTTTATAGAATTAGGCATAGCCAAGCCTCTGAACTGTCCCTGATTTTGGCTCAAAATGTTGCTCTTCCCCTAATGATCCCTCCGCAAAATAGCAATTTTGGAAGAAAACATGGAGGGTTTATAATTAAGAAATAACTGTAATAATCAGATTACTTTTATTTCAGAAATGCATGTAGATTATTTTATTTTGTAAGCTGATCAAGTTAGCAGTACTAATATTAAAGTGTCCCTTCTTTGACAGGTTCCCAGCTGTATTGTGTTGCTATTTTATATTTTTACATCACATTCTTGGTCCATTTTTCATAAAATTGTGTTTTTTGGCAAATTAGTGACAAATAATTAAAGACTGAAGTTAGAAAATAATGACAGACATTTGAGTTTCAGATTTCATACCATTCAGAAAATTCATACTAATGCAAGACCTCTATTAGCTTTCTAGGTTTATAAGAGCAATATTTTAAAAATTGTCCTTATTTTTGGGCCTTTATCCCATTTCTTTGTATGGCTTTGTCCAGATTTCTTGCTCTGAGGTTGAGAGGTATGACAAATGTGTCAGGGCCATCACAAGTCAGCCAGAGACATTTCAAACTGTGACATACTTGTTACACCCCACTCCCCCATGTAGTGACTCTGGATGTGTCGAAGCAAGGCAAGGAATAGTTATGCAGTGTAAATGTGCAGAGAATCCCACCCATCCAAGGTAGACACAAGTACTAGAGTGGCTTTTCATCTGTCCTTGATTTTTACAGAATGGTCTGGTTTCTGTCATATTTTTTGTACTGTTGATTTATGCTTATTACTCAAAGTGCCTGTTGCTCTTTGTTTAAGTAGCAATACTTTAATGACCATCAGGTAAGCTTGGCTGAGATTGCAAGATGCAAGTAAGCTTTAATAAGCATACTGTTAAAGAATTGCCAACATTGAAAGCCTTTCTGTTGCCATGTAGAGAATACTTAACTAGATAATGTATAAGCCTTGAGTATTGAAATGCATATGCCAGTATTTGTAATAAAGGACATAATTACATTATTTTAAGAGTCTCATTACACTTGAAGACTTCCAGTCATCTCTGCAGGCTTTACCCATAAACCGAATGCCAATCGAGTGGTCCATAACCTGTACAGTAATCCTTTTAAGCAATGTATCTTGAGCTTATTTTTTGTTTGCTTTTCATTTTTTACTTTGATCATGTTTTCCCCATGAAACAAGTAGATGTCAGGCAGCAGGTCTTTTTTTGGATAAGGAACAGTTTTACAAGTGGGGGCATCAGAGATTTCTACTTTCAGCATGTTACTTGTTACTTTAATACAGCTGAATATAAATTATAATTAGAACTGCAGTGCAAGAAGTGGTTTGAGTTGAGTGCTGCTTGTTTTTCTTATACTTGATTTTGACTGGCATTCCATTAATGTATTTAAAAAAAGTAATTTATTTTTTCATGCCTCACAACCTTTTTTGTTTCCATCTAGATATTAAGCTGTCATGCAGCCAATGCATTGAAATATTTTTATTCTTCTACACTTCATCTTGTCTTGATTGGACTCTCATAATGACGGTTTGGCACCCAGTGCAGTATATTTAGTTTTTGTGGTTTGCTACTACAGGTGTGTGTGGTAGGGAATACCTCAGGCTTGAACCCTGTACCTTGTATGCAGGTGTTAAAGACCTGAATTCCCTACCCACCACCATTTGTAAAAGAAAGACTGCAGATTTTTGCCTCATATTTGATCTGATCTGTTCCTCATAATATCTGTGGTTTGTAAATGGTGCAATGCTTGATATTTGATGGTGCAGTGGTAGCATTGTTGCCTCACAGCTTCAGGTTTGCTTCTTGGCTGGGGTGCCTTCTTTGTGGGGTCTTTATCTTCTCCCTGTTTGTGTGAGTTTGCTTTTGTGTCCTCCCATGTTACAAAGACATGTCTGCATTATTTCTTCCTGGGCCTCTGCTGAAATTTTTTTTTGTTCCAAGTCAGACTGTCCTGATTAACAAATGTTAAGTAAAATTGACAGGCATTTGAATTTCAGACTTCAGGTTTAAGTCTTTGCATATTTGATGGTGCAGTGGTAGTATTGTTGCCTCACAGCTATAGGTTTTCTGGTTTGATTCTTGGCTGGGGTGCCTTCTGTGTGGAGTCTGCATCTCTTCCCTGTGTTTGTGTGGATTTTCTCTGTTGCCCTATCATTTTACAAAGACGTGTCTGCAGTATTTCTCCCTGGGTCTCTGCTGAAAATTGTTTTTGTTCTGTCAGCAGTAAAATTGACAGGCATTTGAATTTCAGACTTCATGTTCTTCAGAAAATACATAGTAACACAACCGTAACACAACCTTTTATTCTAGCAATTTTCTAAGTTTATAAGATGAATATTTGAAATTTGTCCCTATTTTTGGGACTGTATTCCCCCATTATTGGCTTCGTCCAGGTTTTTTGTGCTAAGGTTGACAGCTATGGCAAGAACTGAATTCACTGAATGTTTGAGGGCTGTATTCCCTCATTACTGGGTTTGTCCAGGTGTTTTGTACTAAGAGGTTGACAGCTATGGTGAGAACTGAATTCACTAAATGATAGCCATTTAAGTTTCAGTCTTCCTCTTTTACAAAGCAGCTGATTTGGCGTAGTGGTATGTTGCTCTGACTGTTTTGCACAGGGAGCTTGGCAGTAAAATGTATGGTTCTAGCAACTTTCCAAGATTATACAAGCAATGTTTGTGTCCCTGGTTTTTGGGCTTTTGACCCCCCCCCCAATACATTTTGGCTTTTTCCAGTTTTCTTGTGCTGCGAAGTTGAGTATTGAGTAGATTTTACAAGAAGCTGAGAGCTGCAGGGGAACAGAAGTTTAGTGTTGCTTAAGTGAAGCTGGTTTGCCTTGTTAATGGCACAACAGCTTATGTACTTGCTTTTGATGCAGAAGGCTGTGGGTTCTACTCCCACAAAGGGTGGATGCTGTCATACTGAGAATGTTCTCCTTGGTGAAGATACTAACTATGAGTCCGTTATCAGTTTGCCATCCATTTCCTCTTGCAATATTACTAGCTTATCATTTTGTTAATGTAATATAGGCAATTTATTCCTGAGGGGCAACAGACACTTTATTTTTCGATGAAACCATGAAATATAAAGGTGTTTGCTAGCAGCAACCTCTTCATTAGTTACAGATTTCTTTAATGTGGAATTATTTAGATGACTTTTACTTCTTCAGAGATAGTGCATATTATAATGGACTGTAGAATTGTGCATATTTACTGATAATGGACTGTAGAATTGTGCATATTTACTGATAATGGACTGTAGAATTGTGCATATTTACTGATAATGGTGGACTGTAGACTTGTGCATATTTACTGATAATGGTGGACTGTAGAATTGTGCATATTTACTGATAATGGTGGACTGTGGAAGTCTGAGTAGACTTTTATGATAAATGTTCTGAACTGGGCAGTTTTGCCATTATGGGTGCATGCATTTTGTTTCATTGCTTACTGGAAAAATGTTCAAAACAAATTTAAAACGCCCTCTAACAATTGTAATATATTGTACAAGGAATATAATTTAGTGCAATGAGGAAGGTGTATCAAAGAGCACATGTATGTTTCATATGCAAGGGGCCTATGATTTGAAAACAGCCCCAAATTAATCTTTATCTGCCACTGGCAAAATGTATTTTCTTTGAATGTGGGTTTCAATGCTGTTTCAATGAATGTGAGTTTCAAGGGCAGAGAAGTTTTAATGCTAAGTTTTCATTGTGAGACTGCATTGCTTTGTTTAGTAGATGACTTAGTGTTTGTGCTGTAAAATACAAAATAAAACTTTCAAATGAAGTCCAACTCATCATAGAAGTAAAGCAGTATGCACATTAGTGTTTATGGTAAATAGAGTGAAATAGCCAAGTAATGGTTCATTGGAATGGTTGCAGAGGCTCCATTCAACCATGATTTTGTCAGGGGGGAAGGGCAGCAAACTCAGACAGGCCCAGCTGAACTATACCTCCCAACTGTCCAGATTTTCAAAGAATGAATAGATTTTTGCTTCTTATTTTTGGTTTGTTCTTCATAAAATTTGTAGTTTTCTGGCAAATCATTTAGAAATTAAGTTACTAAATAATGATACACTGAGTTTCAGACTTCATAACCTTCAGAAAAATGCATGCTAAAGTAAGAACTGTTATTCTATCAACTGTCTCAATTTATACAAGAACAATTTTTAGTACTGTTTATATGTTCCCCCAATATATTTGGCCTTGTTCAGATTTACTGTATTAACAGGTTGAGAGGTACATGCAAATAAATTGCTTTATAGAATTAGGCATAGCCAACCTCTCAACTGTCCCCGATTTTGGCTCAAAATGTTGCTCTTCCCCCTAATAATCCCTCTGCAAAATAGCAATTTTGGAAGAAAACATGGAGGGTTTACAATTAAGAAATAACTGTAATAATCAAAGTTATAGATTACTTGAAATGCATGTAGATTCTTTTATTTTGTCAGCTGCTCAAGTTAGCAGTACTAATATTAAAGTGTCCCTTCTTTGACAGGTTCCCAGCTGTATTGTGTGGCTATTTTATATTTTTGCATCACATTTGGTCCATTTTTCATAAAATTGTGCTTTTTGGCAAATTAGTGACAAATCACTAAAGACTGAAGTTAGAAAATAATGACAGACATTTGAGTTTCAGATTGTATACCCTTCAGAAAAGTCATACGAATGCAAGACCTATTCCATTATCTTTCTAAGTTTATTAGAGCAATATTTAAAAATTGTCCTTATTTTTGGGCCTTTGTCCCATTTCTGTGTATGGCTTTGTCCAGATTTCTTGCTCTGAGGTTGAGAGGTATGACAAATGTGTCAGGGCCATCACAGTCAGCCAGAGACATTTCAAATTGTGACATACTTGTTGCACCCCACTCCACCATGTAGTGACTCTGGATGTATCCAAGCAAGGCAAGGAGTAGTTATGCAGTGTAAATATGCAGTGTGTGTCCCCCCCCCCATCCAAGGTAGACACAAGTACTAGAGTGGCTTTTCATCTGTCCTTGATTTTGCAGAAAGGTCTGGTTTCTGTCATATTTTTGTACTGTTGATTTATGCTTATTACTCAAAGTGTCTGTTGCTCTGTGTTTAAGTAGCAATGCTTTAATGACCATAAGGTAAGCTTGTTTGAGATCGTAAGATGCAAGTAAGCTTTAATAAGCATACTGTTAAAGAATTGCCAACATCGAAAACCTTTCTGTTGTTGCCATGCAGAGAATACTTGACTAGATAATGTATAAGCCTTGGGTATTAAAGGACAGGATTCCATTATTTTAAAAAGCTCATTACACTTGTTGGAGACTTCCAGTCATCTCTACAGACTTTACCTGTAAACTAAACAGAATGCCAATCATGTGTGGTCCATAACCTGTACAGTAATCCTTTAAGCAATGTATCTTGAGCTTGTTTCTTGTTTGCTTTTCATTTTTTACTTTCATGTTTTCCCCATGAAACAAGTAGATAGTTGTCAGGCAGCAGGTCTTTTTTGGATAAGAAACATTTTTACAAGTGGGGGCATCACAGAGATTTCTACTTTCAGCATGTTACTTGGTACTTTAATAAAGCTGAATATAAATTATAATTAGAACTGCAGTGCAAGGAGAAGTGGTTTGAGTTGAGTGCTTCTGGTTTTTCTTGTACTTGATTTTGACTGGCATTCCAGTAATGTATTTAAAAACTAATTTATTTTTTCATGCCTCACAACCTTTTGTTTCCATCTAGATATTAAGTAAGCTGTCGTGCAGCCAATGCATTGAAATATTTTTATTCTTCTACACTTATTTTTGTCTTGATTGGACTCTCATAATGATGGTTTGCCACCCAAAGCAGCGTATTTAATTAAAGTTAGTTTTTGTGGTTTTGACCATAGCTCCTCCCCTTTCCAGTTGGCCACACCCCTTCCCCTTGACCCCACCCATTCAGCTGTCTCCTGCAGCTCCCCTTTTGATTTGAAGTCACCAGCCACCACTGTTGTCAACCCATGCAATGCATGCAATGCACAGTAAAAATTTCACTGGTAATGCACCCTAGTCTTTGTTGCCATAACCCTACCTACACCGCAGTCACATACAGGGAACCACAGCACAACATATGGCAATGTAGTATGTTTGTATCCCAATACCTGACACATCTTTCTCTGGCCTCACACCAAGGACACACACTACCATGACAGACACAAAGTCATGCTGAACAATCACACCATTACAGACCTTGAACACAGTCAGTGGCACACTCATTCCACCTCACATAGTTGGTATTGCAATGAGTACATGTGTGTGTGCATTGTGTCATAGGTAGGTAGCATGTTATTGACCCTGGGCCTACAGCAGCATACTGTTATGCTACCCTGCCCCTTGGGACACATGTAATGTGATTGTACTTGCTCCTGTCAAACAGTTACACAGGGTGACTCATATGGCATATTACCTATCTGCATAACATTCAACAGGGGTATGTCTGACATCTACTAATGGGGAGCATTGCTTCTTAATGCTGGGTGGTTTACTCCAGGGTATGGCTTATTTGTGGGAAGGAACTTGTACCTCCACCATGTGCTCTTTACTGCAGTACCAAGGATGACAGACATAGGTCATTTAGGCTGGAGATATTGTGAGGTGTTACCATGGTTGTTGGACAACTGTTATGGGTGTGACTTAACCTATGTATATCCAGCAGTGCCACCTCTGTGTAGATAGCATGAAAGGCACTCTATCTGTGGTTTTGTCAGTCACTCTGCATAGGTAATGTGTTTGAGGGCATTATCACTGTTTGTTAGGTATGACTGTGTCCTTCTCTCTTTCTGCAGTTGTCATGGGATGTACATACCGTGTAGGACATTGTGAGGTGTAGAGGGGTACAGTGACCTACATTTCCCTAGCTGACACACCATTTCTGCTGACATGTACCATGTACAGGTATTACAAGACTAGTGTGCCACTGTGAATATCAAAGGGGAGGCTATTTTGCACTTGTTTCCCATGTTCCCTCTTGACACATCCAGTAGTAGGCAGGCAACCACATATGTGGTGATTAGTGGTGTAAGTGTTTTGGAATGGGGTATGGTACTCCGGTATCCACACTGGTGTTCAGTCCATGCCTTTGTCACCAGGCACCTGTTGCAATACATCTGCACACATGTGCCTCTCTCAGTATATATATATATATATATATATATATATATATATATATATATATAGAGAGAGAGAGAGAGAGAGAGAGAGAGAGAGAGAGAGAGAGAGAGAGAGATATTCATATACATACATATCTGTAGACATTCATATCTGTCTGTATATGTGTATGTATCTATATATATCTATATATGTATGTATCTATTACATATATATGTATATACATATTCTATCTATCTATATATGTCTATTTATTCATCCCTCTCTATCTATGTATACATATATGCATATTATATATATATATATACATATATAAATATACATACATATACATATAATATATATATATACCTTTTTATTTAAACATACGAATACACATACTAACATACTGCTAAACATCCATTACTGTACAACCTACATTGTACGTTGCACTTCAACCTACATTGATATGTGCACATAGCAACCTTCATATACATATGTATGTCCAGCCTTCACTAACAGTTGCAGTATGTCCCCTGTCCTATGCACATCTTCATATATATATATATATATATATATATATATATATATATATATATATATATATATATAGATAGATACAGACTGCTAACACATATGGAGGGTTCACAGTATGTAGACTATTAGATTATTAGTTTACATTACCTTTGTTTGTCACTGCTGTTTGTGATGGCTTGCTGCTTGGTGGCCTGCTGCTGGTTAGCTTGCTGGTTTTTATTGTTTTTTTTTTTTGGTGGCTCTCTCTGTGTCTCTTTTTCTCTTTTTCTGTTTTCTGTTGTTTTTTCTCTCTCTCTCTCTCTGTCTCTCCCTCCAGATGTTGCAATGAAAGTATTGCATGTGTGGACTGGGAGTACAGGCTGCTTTTGTAGGTATATGCACATGTGCATGTGATGGCCTCTGCACCAATTGTTAGCCAGCATTTACTAATTGCATGCAGCCTGCTGTGTGGTAATTGCAGTTCTCACTGTGATTTCAGGACAGTGCTATAAAATGTTAGGTTAGGTAGGTGTAGCCCTTTCAGATTTTCAAGGTGGGGACCATGCTGGTATGCTGTGGACACTGTTCTGTGAGTGTAAAGGTTGGTATGTCTCTCATATTTCAGGCTGTGTTGTAGGCACTGAAATGCATGTTGTACTGAAACCTGACTTGCTTCCTCCAGTTTATTCTTCTCAGTATGTATGTTAACCAACACCTAATAATACTAATACTGTTTAAATGGGAGTATGTGCTTTCCTGTGGGACTTGTGGAGTAACTGGTATACAGCAGTAGCTCTTGAAATTTGTTGCTATGGCTTCACTATTTGGCCTTTACATTCACTCCTTGAATGCCTGCTAGGTGTCTTTACTGGAATGTGTTGCTATGGCTTTCCTATTTTCCATTTACATTCACTCCTTGTAATGCTTGCTATATTTCTTTCAGCAGCAATTCCTTATATGTTTCTTGTGGTTTGGTGGTACTGCATGCAGTCTGGTCTGGCCAAGGTGTGGGGCTTGACACCTACAAGGGTATTTTATTTTGCTGCTGAGCAGTAGTGGGGCCTTGTACTTTGTACTAACAGTTATGGATAGCAGGCACATGCAGCACTTGTAAACTGCTATACTGTCCTTATTTTATTAGTTGGCTACATCCTTTGATATTTGTGGGTTGTACAACTACATGTGGGTGTGCTTGTGGAAGCTATTCTACAGCTATTCACAGAGTGTGTGACAGCAGACAGAATGATATGCCTGTGAGTTTGTGACACTTGCAGGCCTCAGATACTCTCAGGTGTATCTTTTATCAGCCTCAGGGAATGGTACATATCAGTGGGATACACCCGTGATATATTTCAGATATTCTGCAGTTGTGACTGTGGGGTATTTTGAGCATATGTATTACTACACCATTTCTGACATGCAAGTAGTGCATACTTTCAGTAATTGACAGTTACCATTACGTGGGATAAAACACCTTTCTGCCTACTGTTAGTACATTTCACAGGGAGTCAGTGGGGCACAGTTAACATTTGTTTTCAAATCAGGGACATCCCTGTAAATCAGTCACAGTTGCGAGGTCTGGCCTCTTACCTATTCAAATATGGCAGTGTTTATCCTGCTCTGATAGTGTGTGTGGTTTGCATGGTGCTACTGTCACATTATTACCTACTAGCTACCGACTAGCATGGCTGTTTCTCTTCTCACACTAATGTTATACAAATCCACAAGAATTGCAGGTAAAGATACAAGAAAAGCTTTGTGTAATAGCCTTCCTATATTCCCTTTACATTCAGTCCTACTATTTCATGATATTTTGCTTTCAGCACAGAGTTCTTGTATATCAGTCATGGCTTAGTGGTAAGTCATGCAGACTAGTGTTTCCAAGGTCCTGGGTTCGAGACTGGCAGAGGAATTTTATTTTGCTGCTGAGCAGACTACAGGCCTTGTCATTCAGAGTGACTAAGGCACTTTTAAGCAGTTGTAAGTGGGTTATCGCTGGTTTGCGCGGAGCTCACACATGCGCACTGTCGCTTAGCTTCACGCACATATGCTTAGCTAAGCGCACACTCGCTTACAACTGCTTAAAAGTGCTTACTCTTGCGCACACCCACACTAATTTCTTTGAAAGAAAAGAAAATGGGGAGATAGGAAAGTGGTGAAAAAGGGGGCACAAAGAGGGTAGGACAGTAGGAAAACAAGCTCGGGATTTGCAGGAAGAATATAGGAAAGGCCCATAGCTGCCCATTTTTTTATCAGCAACAGCTGTGCATATGTCTGTAATTTGGTGTGAAATTTGAAACCTTCCACCCCTGAGAGAGGGGTGAAGACAACAAAATATGTTGTACAGCCAATTGTAATTACCAGTTCACATGTCCAGCAGACATGTCTGCAAAATGGGCAGCTATGTATGGGGCGTAATTTTTTGCGGGAACAGAGTGCCCTTTCTTATTTTTTTTTCAGGTGAGAGTGGAATGTGAGGTACAGGAAGTAGGTATATTTGGGGAGGTAGGTAGGGGAGGTTAACAGACAAGACAAACAAGATGCATACAGGGGTGGAGTATGACACATGTGGGGGGAAACACAATTGACGGGGATGGATGTTTGGATATTGCGAGCCCATGAGCCCACAGATGGCAACAGTGGAACTGAGATCCCCACCCATGGGCAGTTGCCACTGTGCCTTCACAGCCCAGGACGGGGCTGTGCTGGGGGCTGTGTAGGACAGGCAGCAGGCACACCCGTGAGTTGCGCCACCTGAGCCACAAGCTGGTGTAGGGGTTCAAGCACAGAATGCCTGATCTCGCTACACACCACAGACCGGACACTTTGGAGGGTGAGTGGACGGTCTCCTCCGGCAATGCTTGCAGAGGGGGGATGAGCCCCATCCCCTGCAGCGCTTCCACCCGAAGGTGGCACAGGGCCACCGGAGGAGGTTCCGGCCTGGGAACTAGTGCCAGGTGCACTCGCCAGCTGAGGTGGGAGAGGTGGGTCTGCTGGAACCCGCCTTCCCTGTTGTCCTATGTTTAGCAATATTTTATGACATTTTGGGTTAGTAACAAACAATACCATTCAAAATTAGTTGTAACAGCATGCATCAGTATTCCCATTAACCAAACACCCATGAATTCCAAACATTGAACAGCAAGCATAACACATGCATATTTTGAACAACAGTACACAATCCAACAGCATGCAGGGTTGATTGATGGCAACAGGCCATCAGGTTTGGATATGTGAACAGGGCACATGCAGCAATGTACGTGCAAATATGTTTGAACCAACAGGACAAATGTCCATAGGAATTAATTGTGAATACACATACCCAGTTTGTTGTGGAATGGCATTATTTGTGAATATAGGGTAGGGTGAAGAAATATTTCATTAACAACTTCAACTACCTATACACATGTTTTTTCATGGCTGAAAGTAGGAGTAATCTGCAGTCTCAATCCATGTTTAATTCAAGTCCAAACAGCCCAGAAGCTTCCAATCGGGAAGCTGACCCTATTGGCAATTTGACAGCACTCATTCAGCAATTAACTCAATGAGTCGACGACCTGGCGAGGAGAATGTCCGACCAGGACGGAGATGCGACAGCCGTTGTTCGACCAAAACCTGGAGTTACCTTTAATATTCCTTGTTCGGGTTTACCTGGTCCTGGTACATCTGTTCCAACTTTGGCTACAGTAAGGGATGTACCGGAGGTTACTACACAACCACTTGATAACAACATTAATACTTCTTTGGTTTCAAACAGAAATAATTCATCCAACCAGGATGGTTCTTTAGCAGGTAACTCTAGGTCTTTGCCTAATTTAGCTGATTTCATGAATACGCCAAATAATATTTTTTCTATAGATGCTGGTGTGCAGCCTCAAGTTAATCAACACCGGGAAGATTCCAGCAATATTGTTCAAAGGCTAAAACAATTTGATGATATGCTTTTGAAATATAAAAAATTACAAATCGAGGTGTTATATTTTCAGGAATGCATCAAGTTAAACATAGTCCCCAAAGGGCTACGTCAATACAAATACCCATCAGGCGTAGTTAAAAACTCAGAGTTTCATCTACAATTAATTCAATTTTTCAATAAACAAGGGTTGGACTTTTTAGGTATATTAATTGCTCAATATAACAAGCAAATGGATGACATGAAACATCAATTAGACATTTTGGACAACACTATTACTACTGACAGTGATTTTGGGCGGTATCAATATGACTATAAAAGAATCTTTGCAAGTACTGACTCTCTTTTAAATAAAATTTCTGAAACCAAAAAACGCAAAATGAGTCGTGATATACTTGCATATGAGCAAAATCGAGCCTACCCCGATCCACCAGCTAAATTCGGAGATGTAGGTAAAAACGTATCAGTAGGTTTGGGCGCCATGGCAACAAACGGGGTGAACTGTCTCCTTTGGATGACATCACGCAGGAAGAAGAATTCAATAATAATGACTCAGACGCTGGGTTCAATGTTGAGCCTCGGCGTAGTGAGAGGATATCTAACAAAAACCAGCAAATGGACCACAATGAGAACAATCGGGGTTTTCAAAAGAACTACAACAAACCAGCCCCTCTCAGATCAAACACCAATCGTGGCCAATATTCACAGTGCAGAAAAAACAATTGGCGCAGGAGGTAACCAATGGAGATGTTTCTGGACATTTAACTATTTTGCAAAGTTCTAAATGTGACTTTAATGTGTTTAATTTTACCTCGGAAGTCATTCCCTTAGTCTTAGTGGAATTGCTAACTAAAGGGTTCAACTTTGTACCTAGCGCAAGGCCAAATTTGGCACAAATTTTGTGTGATTTAAAAATTTTCACACGTAAGTTGAACTTGAATGTTATGTTTGGCAATTCAAGCTATGTGGTATCTGAGGAGCGTGTAGCAAGTATTTTTAATCCTCCCTTAAATAACAATTTAGCATTATTTGAGAAATTAACTGAAATGTCTTTTCGGTCTCTCATTTCTGATGAGTATTTTTATAATAAATGTAAACAGCATGACAATATTTCCAAAGATGACAGGGAACTTATTGAATTTGTTAAGACACACAATATTCGGGTCATGCAACCAGATAAGGGTGATGGTGCCATTTTTATGTATGATGAAGACTATGATTGTAGGATGTTCAAGATGCTCTCATCTTTGAACTATGACAAGGTTTCTATAAACGAACTCAATCAAGCTTACCAACGTATTAAAGACTTTTTGAGTGATTTATTCATTGAAGGGAGTATTTCCTTAGAAACATATCATTATTTGTCAATGCCTGCTCCCCTAATTCCTGTTATATTTGGAATACCTAAACTTCATAAAGACATGAATAATCCCCCTCTTAGGCCTATTATTGATGGACGTAATTCCATCACATATGCTTGTGCCAAGTGGGTGGATGGCAAATTAAAGGAAGTATTGAGAACAGAAACTCAGATTTGCCGTGATTCATGGCATGTGTTACATCATTTGAATACTATTCCTTTTGATGAAAATTATGGGTTTTTGACTGTGGACATTAAGAACTTATATACAGTCATTCCACAGCAGTTAGGCTTAGAATGGGTAAGAGAGTTTTTACTTATGAAACAAGTCCCAGGATTGGATATTGATGTGATTATTGCTTTATTAGATATTGTTTTAAGTAACAACTGCTTTATGTTCAAAACGCAATTGTTCCTCCAGAAATCAGGTATTGCCATGGGTTCCCCCTGTGGGGGGAGCTTTGCTAATTCTGTAATGGCATTTTGGGAACATGCTTTTTAATTTTCCCATTCTTTGTTTAATAACTTGGTAGTATGGTATACACGGTACCAAGACTATATTTTCATTATCATGAAAGGGACACAAGTGGACGCTGAGAGATTAGTTGACACCATGTGTTCCTTTACGTCATTTTTGGAATTTACTTTCCAATATCATGAGTATGGTACCAATTTCCTTGACATTAACATATACAAAGATGTGACCTATGAGAGATTTAGAACCACAGTTTATAAGAAACCCTTTTATAGTAATTCTTTTTTACATTTTACCAGCAATCACCCATTTTTTCAAAAAAGAGGGGTAATTAAAGGCCAGTTGGTTAGAGCATCCAGAATGTGTTCGCTTGATGATGATTTTCAACAAGAATGCAACACGCTGGGTTCGATGTTCTCTAATCGTGGTTATCCATCATCCTTGGTTCATGTATTGACTATGGAAGTTTCTAATAAAAGAGTGGAGGGTTCCCTTGGTCCTCTTTTAACGAAGGGTTACCCTTCGACTAACTCAATCTGGTCACCTGGCATTGTTCAAACGACAATGCCGGTAACGGATTTACTGGCTAAATCAAATTACATTACTAGTTTCATTACACAATTTAATGATATGGCATTTCCACTCAGGGAAATTTTGAACAATAGCTGGGATGTAATTTTACAAGATTCGAGCCTTAAGAAAGTGCTTGGTTCGAAACCAGTTGTGGTTTTTAATAAAGGTGTCTCTTTAAAGACACTATTTGAACTACCTCATGGTCACCATAAACAAAGGAAAGGGATGTTTAAATGTGGTAGGTGTAGGTATTGTCAATACATTCAGATGGGTTCCTGCTTTTATATTAAAGGTTGTAGGTATTCTATTCCCGATAAATATAATTGTGGCTCCCAGGGCGTTGTATACCTGGCCTTATGTCAGTCTTGCCCAGCATTTTACCTGGGCAAGATGGAACAGCAGTTTAAACAGCATATATACAAGCATATTTCAAAAGGCCTGGCTACTAATGCCTTGGCAAGGCACATTACTGAATTCAACTCTCATAGATTTCATTTTACTATAGTACAACAAGTTACCCAAAATCCAAGAGGTGGTCCCTGGCAATTAAAACTTGAGGAACAAGAACTAATATGGCTATTAAAAACAAATGCTTATGTTTATCCTGGGATTAATGATGCTTCCTCTATTAAATGTTTACTTAGGTTGAAAGCCTTGAAACGTTAATAAATTTTAAAATATTATAGCTTTAACATATTTGCATTTGGTTAATAGTGCTGTTGTTAATAATTTAAACCAGTAGGGTGTATGGAGTTTTTGTAAAATTTTTGCAAAACTTTTTAAAAGATTTTTTAAAAATTTTTTTAAATTGTTTAATGCTGATTATATTAAGTGGCTAATTAGCTAATTAATTATTTGATTGGTTCTATTATATATTCTGGTTGTTGGCTGTATGTTTTTGTCTGAAGAAGTGCATCTACCATAGATGCATGAAAGCGCTTACAATAAACTAAACTTGGTTGACATTCGTGGATTTTTGGCAGCGGTTTTCTCCCTTTTTTCGTTACCTATACATATGCTGTACATCTCTAGTAGCTGCAGATATATATACCCTACAGGTCTTAGTACAATTTCCTATATGTAACCTTAGGAATGTTGGTGATGGGACTGTTACTGCTACATTAATATACATTGCATTTTTATTCATACACGTTCATATCTGGCTGTGTTCAAGTGAGTATCGCGGTAGTGACGGGTTAGGGGGTGGCAGGGCAGGTAAGTGTGGAGATTGGTCTGTGGGGGGGGGGTGGGTAGTGTGTTAGTTAGGAGGGAGGGGATAGGGGGTGGGTTAAGGTTAAGGGGGTTAGGGTTGGGGGGCGATAGGGGTGGGGTTAGGTTAGGGTAGGGTTAGGGGAGTTAGGGGTGGGTTAGTGGGTTAGGGTTTAGGGGTTAGGGCGGGTTAAGTGAGTTAGGGTTAGGGAGCGGGGGGAGGGGGGTGGTAATGGGTTAGTGGGGGTTAGGGTTTTTTGTAAGGGTTTAGTGTGGCTTTGTGGGGATTTTTGTGTTGTGTGTGTTGTGTGTGGTTTGTGGATGTGGATGTGTTTTGTTTTTTATTTTGTGTTGTTGTGGGTATTATTGTTGTGTGTTGTGTGTGTTTTTTCGTTTTCGGTTATTTATATGTGGGTTCGGGGTGTGGTTGTTTTTGTTGTGGTTGTCGGTCGTCGTGTGTGTGTTGTGGTTGTGGTGTTTGTGGTGTTGTGTTGTTGGTGCTACTGTTCAGGCACAGCATCCTGCTACATTTGATTTATATGTCTCTAGACAACTGTGGATGTTCATTATTTCATACAACCATACTATCTCCATATTGCAAGGGTACAGCAACATATCCAAATTGTGGGACAGACACATTCCAGCTTCAGTACTTTATTTCAAACATTTCACTGTTTGGTTGTGGCTGTCTCATTCATTTCATTATGTACTGACTGCAGTATACTTTATTCAGAAGTTATAACAGCTTTCTTGGTCAATTCATACCTTTTTCTCACACTCTCACTTGTTTTATTTTTACAATTCAAGGTGGTACTTTATTCTAGGCGTTATTAACATGTCATACTTGGTTACAACAATCCTTTCCAACAGACTCACTTGTTTCATATGGCAGATTTTCAAAGGGGATGTATTTGACACATGTCTATTGTCTTTAGCTTGTTTACCACTAATTTTCAGGCTGCAGCAGGTTATCTGATATTACAATACAGGTGGGAAATCGCTATTTCAGACTTGTTTAATTTTTATTTCTGGATTACAGGCTGCATCACTTATCTAATCATACAGTACTAGCAGAATCTTTCTTCTAGTGTTATTTGAACTTTATTAATATGTAACTACACTGAACTCTTTTACAAGCTGTCTCACTTATATTGTATAACTTCTTCTTCTTCTTTCGGCTTTTCCCGGTTAGGGGTCGCCCTGCGCAGGATCACCCTGTCTCACTTATATTGTATAACAATTACAGAAAAATAATTACTAACCTGCCTGGTGGCGCAACCGCTCCAGCTTATCACCATAGGCTTGCCGATTCGCAGAATGCACACCTGCAGCTGTAATATAAATGAAGTAATATTGGAACATACATCTCCATAATATCAGCTAGGATAATTCCTTACATACATAATTACATGGATACTTACTCAGTAGTGGGGCATTGGGCATTTACTGGGCCTCCTGGATCCAATGGTTCAGTTGGTCCTGCTTTCGTCTCTTCAGCTCCGCATGGTGGTGACGGATCTGTTCACCAGTCCTTGGTATGCCTGTGGCACTGATGAGATCATGTGCCAACCAGTTCCATGCCTCTGCCTTGTACGCTCCCCACAGAACCTGGCCCTGCATGAGTTGAGCCTCATGATCGTGGACTAGGAGCCAAGCCATGTATTTGGACTCCTCAACACCCCAGCCCTGTGCTCGGAAGCAACTACCCTTTCCTACACCTGCCATCCTGACTGCAAATAGGTTCCACAATCAGTTATGCTGTGTATTCCCACCTATGGGGCTTATATATTCCGTTTTTCCCGCACTTATCTGTGATTGGCCATTTTGGAATTGTATCAGCTTAAAAAAACCTGCTTTGTCATGCTTCTATTTCCATTCATTCCTATATATATGCTAATACTGTATTTTTCAGTACAGCTGTCATGGCTTAGTGGTTCAGTACTTTGACTATGATGCACAGTATCCTGGGTTCAAGCCTGGGCATTGCTTTTTTTTTTATTTTACTACTGTCTAGACAGGCTAGGAGGTGTGTCTGTTTAAAGGCGGCTTTGATACAGGTTGCTCAACGTTGCCCGCCGGTAAGCCGGTTGGTGTGCTGCGCAGCTCCGAGCAAACGGGTTAGGCTGGTTAACGCGTTATTTGGCTATGAGCATGCATATTACGCTATGAGAAATGTTGCGCAACTACGGGCACACAGTTTCAGTGTGTTAAAGTGCTGCTCAACTCCGGGCACTCATATTACACCTGTTAAACCACTGGTCATCTACGGACAAACATACTCACCTTGTTAGAGCACTGCTCAGCTATGGGCACTTATAAAATATTTTTTTTTTATTGTGTCAGATTTCTTCATAAAAACATGGCCCATTTAATTACATTTTACTTAAATTATAGTTTTATATATATATATATATATATATATATACATATATGTCAGGGGATTGTTTCGTGCTTATTTCACTAAAAATGAAAAATTATGTTGTTGGGGCTCGAACTGTGACTACCTCCTCTTTGGCCGACGTCTCTACTGCTACGCTATTGCTACTTGGCTTAATTTGCATATTTAGATCTTATATGCTTTTTCAATGACTGCTAACTGTGGCTGAGCGAAGGGCACACCCGCGCAAATGAGTGCAATTACGGGCAAACATTTTTTAAATTATAAAAAAAAAAAAATTAAACTGTTCATTTTTACGTTTTACATTTCAGTTGGGTTTATAGTCTGTGGGGGCATGTGTGGTGTTGTGTTTCTTGACATTTCCGCGGACACGCTCATGGGAGTTTCCTTTCGGGACTGTGATTCTTCTGGGGGCATGTCCCTTTGCAGGACTCACCGTGCGGACACGCCCCCTACTTTGCTACACGGACCGTGTTAGCCTAGGGTGTGATTCAGCATGCCCTCATGAATATGCATGGCATGCTGACATCACCCCGTTTAACTGCAGCCTCCGTGTAAGACTTGCTAACTCTTACACGGTGGCTTCGTGAATCCTGCCCATTGTGTTAATTTCTTTGTGTGTTTCCTCTTCCTGGAGTGAGGATCTTTAAAACAATACAAAAAAAATAGAAAAGACAGTGGCAGGGCTGGCTTAGGTGCAATGAGTCCTTAGGCAAATAATTCCATAGTGTCCCTGTCAAACTGTCCACCATTTCCCCCCTCTCCTGCTACATATCAGTGCCTCTCCATTTCTCCTAACCATTCAGTTAAACTTTCTTGTTTTTTCATACTTTGCCTTACTCTTCAACTTTTTTTCCAACACACCTTAACTGACCAAGACTGAACTGTATTAATTGAGGAAGAAATCATTGAATTAACTCATTGCATCCGAGTGACACCTCCAGGTGCATCTGCAGTTAACTCCTACTGACACCTCTAGGCGCAAATATTGTTTGTTCATATTTGCATCACTAATTCCAAAACCATGCTATGTGCAAGGCTTTAAAATATTTCTTCTTAAAGCTTACACAATGGCAAACTCAACTGCCTTAATATTTGACCTCTGTCTAGAACAGGTAAAGTGATATTAACTATATTTTATGATATTAACTTATATGGATAGAATTTTCACATTTTATTAAATATCTCAACAACCAAGTAACACAGACAGAACTTAGCTTCATATGAAAGCTCTCAGATAAATGAATAAAATGCTGCTGACAGTATGTGTGTAACTTGAGCAGTTGCTGAGATATTGTAAGTTGTTTATAAAGTATTACAAACATAATAGTTACTGGGGGAATTTAAGGAAGCCTACACAGTGTTTTTTTACTGTGTAGCCATCATGCTGTGCCACGTACAAGAAAGTAAGCAGGTTTTAGATTCAGTATACACTGCTGAGCGGCGAGCACACGTGGTCCAACACAGGAAATTCCGAGGCATGCAATTCATCTCATAAGCAGGTGAATCTCATGCAAATGAGTCAAGTAGAGTGATCCAGCAAGCAGATAGACAGCTCTTCAGACCCCACTGATATATGGACAGAAATAGCATACCACATATACAGATATGAAACTATCTTCCTGTGTGTCTGAAAAATTAAAGGAAATAAGTTAAATTAATTTTATTTTTTTAATAATCCTGGCATGTTTGCACAGCGTGCCTCAGTGCACAAACATACTTTATAAAAAAAAAATTGAAGAAAACAAAATTAAAATTCTGTGACCGAGATGTATTACAGGACCTTGTGTGGAGTATCTACAATGGTGCATTGGTGCTGTTACTAATGTGGTAGGGCTAGGAAGCTTGTAGTTTCCAGGCTGTGAGCATGGATCCCTATGCAAATGAGGTGGAGTTACTGAATGGCATAAAGAGGTAATCATGTCCGCATATCCCCTTCGTGTAGGCAGAGAACCATGTAGGTGTTTACAGAGGAGGTAGCTGACATCAGGAAAGGGTGTGTCCAATGACTTCTAAGCTTATTTCAGCTTAGCTGTGCCTGTTTGTGCGACCTACTGCCGTGCTGAACGTGTCCTTTCTTGGGGGGGGGTGCACTACCTTCTAAGCTTTGCTTAGCTAAGGGGTGCGTGTTTCTGTGTGTTTGTGCAGCACACCACTATGCTGAGCATAGAAGTCTTGGGAGGTGTGTACACTAAGTGCTAAGCTTTGTTTACTTATGGGGTTAGCATTTGCTTGGCGCACAGCAGTGCTGAGTGTATCTAAAAGCCAATGACATATTAATTAGTTTTGACCCCTATTTAACTTAAACTAGGGCCATTAAATGATGTTAATTATATACTAGGCAGGTGGAATGCATCATAGGTAGCCAATCACATAGTCTGCACCTACAGCAAAGCACTATAAAGTATGCATACATCCTACAATCTAATTTTTCCCCATACTCTGCACCATTGGAGTACAGAATTGGGAATTTTAACTGAGAGAATGCTAGGGGCTGCTGCAGGTCTGCTATATCTGTATGTGCTAGATGCTGAAATCAGTGCTGTTGCTGACAATAGGCCTAGACAGTGAACAAGAAGAGGGTTCAGGCCAGGGTAACCTTCCAGGAGCTACATGATCTGGAGATTGTAGAGTGCTACAGGGTGCACAGAGACAAACTACAAGAACTCTTTGAGCTCTGCCACCCTCAACTCAGACCCAAAGCCAACAGAGGGGAACCCATCCCAGCAGAAACAAAGGTATGTGCAGCCCTTAGGATATTAGCTACAGGTACATTCCAAAAACCAACTGGGGACATGATGGGGGTATCACAGGCATCTGCTTTAAGGGTACTCTTGGACTCCAGGGTTCCTGAATGCCATGCTACCACATGCCAGTGAGGACATTTCTTTTCCTCTCACCCCTGAGGTGAGAGCCAGCAATATGCAACACTTCTGCTATGTAGCACACTACCCTGAGGTACTGGGAGCCATTGATTGCACTCATGTACACATCAAGTCACCACCTGGTGGGGAGGGTAAAATCTACATCAACCACAAGGGGTACCACTCCATCAACTACCAGGTCATGTGCAATGCCCAGGGGATTATCATGAATGCGTGTGCTGGCAGCCCTGGCAGTTATCACGACTCCCATATTTGGTATGCATCACAGCTGTACCAGATGTTTGCTAAGTGGGACATCCCACATGGCTATTTACTGGGGGATGCTGGCTACGCACTGGAACACTGGATGATGACACTCATCAGAAATGCACTCAGACCTACAGAAGAACATCATAATGAGGCACACGTAGAAACTAAAAACATCACAGAGTGTGTGTTTGGGCTTCTGAAGTCATGGTTTTGGTGCTTCGATATATCCGGTGGAGCCATGCAGTACTCTCCAGCCACATGTGCACATATGTTCACAGTATGTGCCTTGCTATACAATATGATCCTGTGGAAACAGCTGCAGCAGGATAAGCAAAGGGAAGGGATACACAGCCCCCCACCAGTGTCTAGGTCACCACAGCCACAGTCACAGGAGGCCTCAGAGAAGGAACCCCTTGATGATGTCCCTGTAGGCAGATGTAGGTGTGCCAGTATGCCCTGGCTTTGGATAAGAGACAATGCATAGCACATTCACTGACAACCTAGGGCCCTAGGGACTGACACCTTACTCCTACACACATACACATAGTAAAATTGTTGATGCCAGGCAGCCCACACAACCTGTATTTTTCCATGTAGTGGCTGTGTACTGCTTACATAACACAGAGTCAGCCCTGAACTACAGTTCTGTCAACTGCTGCATTCACAAGGTAAGTCTCTAACTTACACACTACTTGTAAGATTACTATAATATGGTGCATATGTATGGATCTGCTGCATTTATGCAAGGAAATATAGTGGGCTATGTGGACAGAAGTAACATCCACATGGGACTACAGATACAATAGTATGTGCTCCCTAATAATCACTAGGCCTCGTGGTTGGAGTAGTCACTATATCAGTCAAGGGAGATGTTAAACAGTGGGGTCACATGATATTTGGACTACTGTCTATCCCAGCAGATCATGTGCTGTTGTTCCCCCACCACCAACACAGCAGTGTTCCCATATATCTCCTTTAACACTAAGTCAGCAATAGTATATCAGCAGACTCAGGTCTGTAACATAGAACTCGATCACACATTGTATGTCACACGTAACACAGGAATAACAATGAATATATTTATGCTGCTGATTATGTGATGGCTGATTTCTATCTGGCAGCCTATGTGTGTCAGTGGACTAGGGAAATTAGCATGGGTGATGGTGTTGATAGTTCAAATGTGGAAGTAATCACATCTTTTGCATGTAAGGTATTATTGTGTTGGTGTTTTCACAGACTGTGAGTCTGTGTGTGGTGTAACATTATGAACCTCAGTCACATATTAAGTACAGCGGACAGCTGGGGAATGCTGATGACATTCTGAGTGAAGTGCAGTACTGCAGAAACAGGGACAGATGTCATTGTCTGGAACACACAAAATCCCGAAATGGAGTACATGTAGGTGTGGCCTGGAGTCACTTTTCAAGTACTGACAGTCCCACTGGGCATGCCTATACACATAGTTAAAATTAGCACAATTTTGTTGCCCCTTCAGCAAAATGACCTGTTATGTATAGATATGTCTGTACATACAGACATATATGTATGCCTATCCATCTGTCACTATCTTCCTCTCTCACATACATAGAATATATATCTCTATGTAGTGTCAAATATATACATATATATATATATATATATATATATATATATATATATATAGCTACATATATTAAAATGATACATAGACTCTCCCCATATATCTACATAACACATATACACACCACACACACACAGACACACACACACACACACACACACACACACACACACACACACACACACACACACACACACACACACACACACAGCTACATTTATAGAGACATTCCTGTTATATACATAAATATGTGTGTGGATGTCTGTATTGTCCTACATACCCTAATAATGTTGAGTAAAGCTGCACTATCACACATCCATGTTGCTCAAAGGAGCAAAACTAAGGGTGCAACAGTACTTAATCCACTTGCCTACAGACACCTGAGCCTATTGGATGTTACCATGAAGACAGACACAGGTGAGCAGGTGGTGTAATGTATAATGTTGGCAATGCATGCATGGCCAGGGCACATTGCTCCTGCCCACAGATTTGCCTATCTAAATACAAACAGCCACATATGTACACACATAGCGAGGATAATAAGAGTTATCTCACTAGGATAATAGATGCAGATAACAGTATGAAGCAATATCACTCTGCAGGCCATAGATGCTGTTCAACACAAGCCTAGTTTGTGTAATGCTCAAGTATTGTGCCTGAAATCACATATACAACAGACAACCTGTGGTGTGTGCAATAAGTACTGTGATCTATAATGTGTAAGACTAAATAGGTAGGGGTTCTAATCTCTCTCCAGGCTGGTGTGTGTGTGTGTGTGTGTGTGTGTGTGTGTGTGTGTGTGTGTGTGTGTGTGCGTGTGTGTACCCCTGCAAAACAACTGCCATGCCCTTATGGGCTATCCACCTACAATGCTTATGCATGTTTTGGCTCTGTAACTTGCTGCTGGCTTCCAAACTTTCCTCTTCTACAAGGCCTGATGATGTCATCCACATTAACACTACCAGCTGACAGTGTAGTATCAGACTTAAGCTCTGGTGTGTGTGATAAATACTGTGATCTAGGGTATGTAAGACTATATAGGTAGGGGTTCTAATATCACTCTAGGCTACTTGGTGCGCATATGTGTATCCCCCTGTAATACAACTGACATGCCCTCACGGCTATACACCTACAATGGTTTTGCACTTTTTGGC
This sequence comes from Protopterus annectens, assembly GCF_019279795.1. Lineage (NCBI taxonomy): Eukaryota > Metazoa > Chordata > Ceratodontiformes > Protopteridae > Protopterus > Protopterus annectens. The sequence continues at coordinate 1,345,302,574 of NC_056735.1, read as the reverse complement.
CTTGTAACTTGCTGCTGGCTTCTGAACTGCCCTCTTCTACCAGCTGACAATGTAGTAATAGACAAGCTCTGGCACATGCGATTAGTACTGTAAGCTATAATGTATGACACTAGTTAGGTAGGGGTTTTAATCTCATTTCAGTCTACTTGTGTGTGCATGTATGTCCATATGACATAAATATGATCACCTTGGTAACATAGAAATAGGTAGGGTTTTGCAGTATTTCATTTGTAGCATGTGGTGTGGCTCCCCAAAAGGACTGACTACAACAAGGCCTGCTGATGCAATCAAGCATAATATGTCCTAAACTGATACTACTAGCAGACATGAGGTGTGTTGCATGCATCACATACTGTGATCAGTAGTGTGTACCATTACATAGGTATGTGTTCTCATCTACATGCAGCCAACTTGCACGACATGTGTGCCTTGGCATGTTCTGTATGCAGTGATTGGAACTGGTGCTAACCTCCATGTAGCCATGTTTGTGTGTGAGCCTGTTAGAGCATGTTACATAATGTTATGGAATCATAGGATGTTTAAACTTCACTAGCATAATTGCCATACAGCCCTCACAATCACAGACATCTTTATACCCATTGTTACAGGATCAGCACATACTGCTTCAGTCCAAGAGGGACACAGGCAGATGCCCTGTGTTGAAATGATGGTCACCCAGCCAATCATACAGATGGCATGTGCTGAGGTGCACTGAGGTGCTGTATATGCCATTAGGCAGGGTTCTGTTTCAAGGGTGTGTTTAAGTCTGCTAGACAAATCTCTCACACCAGCATGTATTACTAATGTCACATACTAGGTTAATGTCCATACAGTGAGTTATCCATCTACTATGCCTCCTACAGATAGGCAACATATGCAATCAGGCAGGGTCACATATTGCCCTGTATGCAAGGCACAGATCACCTCTAAGTAGTCTATATGCCACAGGTGACAATGACACTCATTGCAGATGATCCCCATTGAACACATATTGAAAATGTGAAGTGTTCTTCTGAGGGAGCCATACTGTTATGCGCGATTGCCAGTACTGCTTGGAAAGGTACATCAACAAATGGCCATTACACTCAGATATTGGCATGCTGAGGGAAGAGTACTTGGAGGTTATGAGTATGTCACTTACAGGTGACTGTGACCTCAGCTATGCCATATGATTCCTGCCATACCACTGTAGAGACATGGTGATCTGAGGCACATTAGGTGTAAACCTGTGTAGCCAGGTCTTTGTGCCCAATTTGTTTACACCTGAGTATGTACATCAGATGTTGCAACTGATGCGCTACTTACCAGGTATATAGGTCTAACTGAATGAAATAATACTACATATATATTTGCCTGGAGTTTATGGACATTAGTATGCCAACAGGCATGTGTTCACAATACCGTCTTGCTGGATAGTGACATACCACAGAGACTCTATGAGTGCTCATAATTTGTAGGCATCAGCCAACATTGTTAGTCACAGTCATTCATTCGTTACATGTATTGTGGTTAAATGGATTCCAAGCAGCAGAGGACCCAGGACTGCACCTTGTTGAGCACTGCTGCTTACATAGTTCATAGTTCATAGTTCATAGATTAGTACTAGGCTACCTGCCCTTTCAGGTCCTTTTAAGCCTAGCCAGTTACCCCATATGAGAATCAAACCCTGCACCTTGTGTCTGTAAAGTAAACACCTTAACTATTAGGCCAATCTCCCACCCCACAGATTGGCTATTGGAGGTGGATGCCCCCTATGTTGCATATGTCTGCTATCAATGGGCCACTTAGTGACCCTACAATGACAGTATTATGGATGCCTAAGTTGGTGCTTTGTAAATGTTGCCTAAGTGGGGGATATAGTCAGATGGCTTGGCTCAGTATAGGGGGTTATACATCCTGATGTACCCTCACACAGGTCCTTGGTGACTGCCTTGGAAATGTCCACCACGTGTAACAGTCATGCTCCCCTTGTCACACATTCAAACTGTGTACAGTCGACTGTGTGTAGATCACATATATGTGTGCTGATCAGCTCAGTGATGATTTCCCCTATGGGCATACAGATATGGATACTTAGACGAAGAGGTGTATAGTTATGTTGGTCAGTGGATGCACCACCTCTATGTAAGGGTATAACAGTTGCCATTGTCCACTCAGTTGGTACGCAGCCAGTGGTGTCAGTATGATTGCAAGGGTTTCCCAATGGTGTTAGTAATCCTTGTCAGATCACATGTAGGATGGAGCCTGGAATGTTAGTATGTCCAATAGATGCTACGTATCTTCCAGTGAGAGGCCAGTTATGAACTGCTCAGTAAATATGAAAATTATGGGACAGGTTATAGAAATGCCATGTGTCACGTGGTGGGGACAAGGAAGTGTAGTTGACATAGACAGTGTGAGAGTACAGGTTAGGTATGGATATAGATCCATCATATGTGGCATCATGATGTATGAGGTCACAGACAATCTGGGGCTGTCCTTTGAGGTCACACATGTAACTACACTGTATGTTGTGGTTCTGCTTTGTGTGGGTGGCTACTTTTGTCACTTACCATGTCTACACAACAACACAACAACACTATGTGCTTCTTTTAGCTGAAGAGGTAGTGCCTCCATGGTGGCGGGGCACCCTCACCCCAACTGTCACACAGCATTGTCCACCTGTTATTGTACAGTCTGATAATGGCAGTTGTCCACCAGTCAGGTTTGCTGAGCCATGATGAGCCTGTGTCCCTCCTGTCACATACAGCTGAGTTCATGCAGTTGTAATGCTGCTGACATAATGCATGGGTATAGAGCTCTGCATACTTGCCTGTCCCATCTGAAGGGGGAGGTGTAATAACACTATGTCAACCATCCCACAGGAGGTAATAAATGGCTTTCTTGACATATATGTCTGCATTGTCTGTGGTGGGGTACACACTGGTACTTCTAAGGAGACTGATCTGTGGCCAGATTCCACCAGGGAGGACCTCACATTGAGGGGGCTGTACTGGTCACCCATATTGATAAATACATGATGTAATACATTGGTTACCTGTGTGGGGATGTCATGGCACTGTTGCAGGGCATTGTAGATAAGGACCTGGACCATCTTTTGGGCAAGTGAGCTGCAGCACACTAAGCAACGCAGTGTGTATATATTACACTTCCCTAATGCATTTGTTTGTGCTCTGTACAGACATCTTGCATGGCTCTCTTCTTGCAACATGCTGGAAGTAACTGCAAAGCTTACTTGCAAAGAGGACAACTACCATGTAGTGCCAAGCGGTGTCCCCAGATCTCTGATTCATGTCACCTAAAATGCCATGATAGGAGTTAGCACTAACACTGTTGTACACCTTCTGACACTGGACAAAACTCTGTTACTTTTGCTCAAGGCCAGATCATGCCTACCAACTATAACTGGCAGAACCCATTGAGTATTGCACTATGCAATGGATGTTGGACATATGCCTCACTCCACAAACCATGGCCTGACAAGGTGTATGACAATATTAGGCCAAGAGACCTTGCTGGAAACTGTGTATGTCATGTACAGAGTGTTATGTCAGCTGGTGGATAGACAAGTGTCTGACAGTCATACTCTGGGAAGATAGCATTGGGAGACCTACACTGCAATGATGCCAGTCACCAGTGGAGTTCACCATCCTCCATTATTGGTGTACCCAATAGGTACACATACCTATTCCCTCTCTGCAGTCACAGCCACTGTCAGTGACCTCTGACTGAGTACATTAGCAGGTGATTGCATATTAGGAGCTGTCACAGAATCCCACACAGAACCAGCAGTTATCCAGGATTGCCTAAGACACAGTCAGTTGCTCTCCGAGCCATTGACAAAGACTAAATGCCAACGACTGCACAATACTGTCCTGTGGGAAACCATCCACCCCTGTAAAATATTGTAGTGTCCACACACCACACACAGTTGAGCCATTACACATGGAGTTATGGACACAGAGTGTAATGCAGCCTTTGACTTTCACCAGTCAGTAAGATATGGGGATGTATTCACTGTTGTACAACCTATACGGACAGGTTTGGGATATAAATCCCAGACTGTCACTGCTATACTGAATGTGGCAGTCATCACACCTATCACTGTGTGCAATGACACCTTTGCTATATCACTACACAGGCATATCGTACAACTGTAGCAGCCACACACGTTCTATAGTATACCAATACACAGTGCAGATAACATGTCCTATGGAGTCCATATCATGATCGCACATGTGTAGTCTGGCCCCTAAATGCTTTGGAGGGGATGTGTATGATAAACTACATGGAGGTGTTGGATCCCACTGTTTACCTCCCTCGTATCCATGACAGGACTAACACATGTCTCACCTGTTCTACACACCTACAATATCACTGTGGTATGCATAGTACATGTTAGAGAGACAGGTATGTAACACAGACAGTACACCCTACATGAAACAGGCCCCCCCATGCATGTGAAGCACACATCTGTTGTGACACACATCATGTGCAGGTTACAAAATGGGATGCAGAACATGACGATCCTAACAGTTGTTGGGCAACTGTCTGTACTGAACACAGGATATTTGTAGATGGGTCATCTCCATCACCACAGCTTGTAGATGTGTGAGTTCACAAAACCCTAGTGATACTTATCAAGGGTAGCAGACCTGTTCACAGATTAGGAATGCATGAGAACCCTGAATGTCTCCATTGTCCTTGTTAGCCTGTTATACACATATGAGCCTATGGCGCCATGGAGTTATTGTGCTGCACCTTGCTGAATACATATTTCTGCTGTGCTGACATGCCATCCTGTGCTGCTTTATTGTCGCTGTGTATCTATAGGTTATCCCAACAGACTTCTGAAACCGAAACAGAAACAGGTCCGTGATGCACCTGTCATTGTGCTACTATACAGCCATTACATCATACAACATAAGATACACAAAAGTATGTGGCATACTCATGACAAATGCCAGCATACAGTATCTGTCATTAACCACTACAAGTGGCATTGTAAATCAACACTGCATTACACAAGTACATGTTAACTTAATATAGTCACCCTATGCATCAAACGCATAGCTTCATTTCCTTGCATCGATGGCAAGGGTGACAGGGATGTGGCACAGGTATAGTCACTTGTGCAGGCTATTGTGTGAGGGTGAAAGAGGCCTAGGCTGACCCAAATGGTTGACAGCATGTGTGTGAGTCAGGAAGGGAAGCAGGTAAGATAGACCATGGAACAGTGCTGTGTGTGTCTGTAGGTGACCTGCATTTGACAGTGGTGTGTGAGTGTGTGCATCTACACAGTCAAGCTCAGTGCTAGCCCTACATGTGTGTGTATATTGGACAGCTGTGGACTGTACATGGTAGGGTTGACAGTTTACCATCTCCAGCTCCAAACACAGGAACCGGCTCTGCCAGGAGTTGCACTAGCACCTCCATGCCCAAGCTCAGAAGAGGTGCTAGTACCTGATGGTGACTGCTGTCTGCTGGGACCATGTCCCCCATGGGAACCCCAGGACAACAAGCCCATGGCCTTCCATGTCATGGTGTGGACAGCACACTCCCCTCTGTAGTGCTGGATGTACTGCCACTAGAGGAGTGTGATTGTGCACAGCCACGTGAATTCTCACCAGATGGAGTTGCTGACCTATGTCCATGAGTCTGATGCTCAACACCAAGCACACATTCCAGCACAGACAATGTGCAATCCAAGACAGACACTATCTCAGCCCACTTTCTGTCCACTGCATCAGTGAACTGATCCAGGGTGTCCCCAATGTGGTGGAGGCAGTCACAGATGTCAGACTGTGCTGCTTCCATAACCCTAAGCATACATCTGGTGTTCCATTCAGAACATGCCTGTGCCTCCATGATGGCCTGAAACATGCGCTGAGTGACCCGTAGTGTGACACCTGCAACAGGTGGTGGACAGACAGCAGGCCTCCTATGAGCACCCCTGTCAATCCACCTGTGTGGGACCTCACCAGCTGTCTGGCTATGGTCAGTGTCTACACTCACTGGGGCCATAGTTGCCACACTTTTCTGTTTAGTGTCCCTACTCTTTCACTGTCCAATATCTGTGGCCTCCAGGGACAGGGTATGTGTAGGCATACTGACTGTGTGCAGTGACAATGAGGGCAGAAGGGGGATGTCAACCTCTGGGACAGATTCACCCCTGAAACCCCTACCTATGCCACACTGTGGCCATCATCATCATCAGAGTCTGAGGAGATACTAACATCAGGTTACATAGGGGACAGAGACCACTCCTAAGTCACCTGTGATAAGAAAGGAAAAAGCAGTACATTAATACCTGCAGTATTATGCTCTGCAGTACTATGTTGTGATATATGTAAGGCTCTGTACACTGTCATCACTATGACAGACCTGATACCTCATAGAGTAGGACATGAGGACAGTACTGTTCCCACTAAGAGCTGTAGTAACTTGAAAATAACATCTCATTACACTTAGTCTTATTGGCAACAGTGAGGTACACTGCTAACATTTGTATAGACTCTGCACAGTTGACACATATGACACTCTGTAGTCCCCTGATAATACCGTTGCATCTATCAGTATGGTCACACCTACAAGGCATAGATATGAGTCTAACATGTGTACAGTCAGAATATATGTGTGTAGCTGGCAATCATGCCAACAGTACAGCAATGTAGGCAGCAGGTCTGGGATGACTGTCTAGGGATTACAATGTTATAAACCTACATCTATAACAAAACAGTGTCATGCTTACCAGGAGCAGGACCACAGGCTAGGCCAATACCTGATGGACCTGTAAAAAGTTGAGTCAGAGGTAATGTCAGTACCACCGCATGTTGCACCACAACTAGGTAATACATCCATATATCTCACATTTACAGTAGCTACTGTGTTAATTATTATATCGGTCAACATCTGAGCAGGAAAATCAAACTGAAGTTAAACTCTTCTCCCCCTCAAAAGCAGTCAGACCTGACACCCACATAAGACTATGTACTCCCTGATACACTGAATGCTACAGTATTGCAGTGCTGATCAAACTAAGCTTACCTGCATGCTTCTCTGCCATGGACACTGTGGCTGTCATGTGTGCCTAGATTTGCCAGAAATTCCTCAGTGGCTGAGAGTGGTTGTTCCACTGCAGGCCCTCCACTGGTGGTGCCATGATAGCTGGCCACATCTGCTGCTTTTCTGCATGAGGCACTGATCATGTCCATTGAGTGGTGTTTAACCTGCTCATATGTCCTGCCCTGATGACCAGTGGAATTGACATCACAGACAAGGTCACCCGCAATACCTGCCATTGTTCCCTGTTGTGCCTCCCCCTGGGCAGTAGAACTTTGTGGTGTTGATGGAGAGCTTCCACTTTTAGCTCATTCTCTGCATCCATGAAAGCTGCATGGAGTCTTGCATACATGATCCCTGAAAGGCAACAACATGGGAACATATGTCAGGATCACATACTTGGAAGTACACTATGTAGAGCTGCAGCAAGGACAGAATGGCTGCCAATATCCACTGCTTGATCACACATGTCATATTCCACAGTGTACAAACATACTAATCATGTGGATATAACTAGAATACTAGTGATAGTCAGGTATTCCCATGTGTGCCATGACAGATACTGTTGTATGTTCATACAGCTGACACTGGAGTCTATTGTAGTGTGTTCCCAAGGGGCAACCTCAATGATAATGTGTCAAACCAACTGTGCCAAACAAATAGCATTGTGCTATTGCAACCACTGTAAAGGGAGAGTTCCACGAGCCCAGTGTGCCACATTGACAATATACTTTCCACCCCTGATGTCTTGCACATCCTCTGTATGTGTAACAAATCTGGAGATCACTGACATGTCATTATCACAATTCTAAGAAAGGCTTAATGCTGTAATTCCTATTCCCCATAAGTATAGTCAGACATCTGCATCCTGATGTAAACAAGATGGTTACATACCTGATGGAGTGCAGTACTCCTTTGCTGATATGAGCTGATAGTTAATACTTTGCATACGTGGTTTGTGTAAGGAAAGTCTCATACAGAATGGTTCCCCATAGCCAGCTGCTTGCTTTTTTAACATGCCTTTCATTGGCATATGATTGCCTCTTAATCAATCTGTGGTTCTGAAATGCTAATTGCAGCCAACACAGCTGATTTGCACTATCATCAGCCAATCACATGCAAACACAGTACAATATATAAGGCCTTCATGCAGATTAGGAGCCCTTTCTGATATGTTATGCTGAACATTACTGGGGTGAGGAGACTAGTTCATCGCAGAGAGTTGGTCTGTAGCAGCAACTTTTACATAGAGATGGGTCTGCTACAGGCTACAGCTGCTGCTGTAGGTAATAGGCATAGGCAGAGAATATGAGCACTTTGGAGGACAACAAGCTGTAGGAGTCACTGTGGGAGCTGTATCAGCCTTTTTCTAGAGGGAGATCCAGAGTGATGGTACCCTTTCAAGTCCAATTAAGGCATGTGTTTAAGGTAAGTATGTTAGGCAATGGTATCACTAACAGAATACTATATCACATGTTTATTGTACCCTTGAGCAACATGAGGGATTAATATAACAATATATCCACCATTTGGGTGACTGTTAGGCCATGTGTTACAGTCTGGTAGTAATCTGGAGCGTATATGAGGGCAGTCCATGTTACAAGCAGGTGCTTCAAATGTTAGTGTGCAGTTGTGCTAATCAGTATTGTGAGTTTGAAAGGATTGTGTGGTGCACTTTGATATTAGTGGCCCTCATTTGAAGTACCTAAGCTGAATTTCTCTGTGAATGCATATTAATGCACGACATAACACTTTATGCACTTATACCTTTGCTATAGGGATATGTGAAGTATGTTTCTATCTGCAGGCCTGTGATTTCCATCAGTGAAATGCAGACATTTCATTTGATATGCATTGTGTGGAAAAAGAGTGCATGACTCAGTCATTATTTGCTGGCCTGACAATACTTCCATTGCTACACACCAGGAACCCAGGACTGTGTGTGGCAAAATGTACTGTTTGCAAGGCATTTAACAGACTGAGATACTGAGTCACTGCTACAACAGGTGTATTTGCAAGATATATGTGCACACATACAGGTTGTGACAAACATTTTCTACATCCATCAGTATGTGCATGGCTTTATATAGATGCATTTCTCCACCAGGGTCCCAGTTGAACATGTATTTTGCCATTAATGCTTTAGCAGGTGTATTTCTACATGTTGCTGATGAAGGGCACATTTACCTGCTATCACAGGCCCCACTTCCATCCATTGTTATATCTTTGGCTTTGTAGTGGTGTACTATTGCAGCAGAGTCCAAGGTACACTCCCATTCTTTCCATTACTTTTTAATCAAGTTTGTACAGCACAGAGCAGCACACAGCTCCACTGAAACATGCTTAATGATTGTAACTGGCACTTATAATATTTTGCTTAAACCACCTGTTTTTAGTTAAGAGTAGTGTGGAGTGGCAGTTTACTGCAGTGGTCTGCAGGTGTGATGGTCTTGGGTTCAAAATATTGGACAGGTGTTTATTTTATATGTGTGTATTACAATTTTAAAAACATATATAGTCAATATACCTCTATTTAGCTGAGCATGTGCAACAGGGTGAGTCACTCAGCTTCACACTAAAAAACATAAAAGGAAAGAAAAATGGGGAGATAGGAGAGTGGTGAAATGAGGTGCAAGCAGGAGGAAAAACATAGTGAAAGGCAGGTAGGGATGTGCAAGAAGGGTGTAGGACAGAACCATAGCTATCCATTTCTTGTACAGCAACAACTGTACACTTTGATAGAATTTGTACATGACTTTGAACTCTCATCCCAGGGAAAGGGGTGAAGACAACATAACTATGTTGTCAAGCCAATTGGATCAAATTATGTGTGTCCAGTGGACATGTGTGAAAAATGGAGAGCTATGTATGGGACAATATTTTTTTTTGAGGACAGGTGCACATTTTTTGTAAGGTGAGAGTGGAATGTTGGGGAAGGGACACAGGTACATGTGGGAGAGGTAGGTTGGGTAGGTGAGGATGCATTTGCAGACAGAAAAAGACACACAAGAAAGCAGACAGGGTTGGTGTGTGACACATGAGGGGGGGTGAACTCCTTGGATAGGGAGGATGTTGTGGAACCTAAGTCCCATGTGCCTCTACAAGACAACAACATGACTCACATTCCCACCCATGGGACTGTCCATTCTGCTCCATCACTGCCCCAGGGTGGCATTGGTGGAGGCTGGGCACCAGGGCAAGGCTGCCCCACCAGGTTGGTCAGCATGTCCTCAATCCAGTCCAGGCAGAGGTCAAACCCACAGTAGACTACCCTGTGCACCAAAATTGGCAGCTCAGCCTAGGTGACACCCCTCCACCACAGCTCCCAGAGGGGACGCATACCCATCCCGTGGGGTGGTACTACCCAATGCTGCAGGTAGTACAGCGGCAGCAGAGGGGTACCACTGGTCTGGGTCCCATATGTGCTGGGACTCAGTGGCACTGCTGCATGAGGCAAGGTAGGTGGATCAGCCAGAACAGGCCTACCTTGACATGCTGTGTTAAATGAGATATAGCAATAAGTCAAGGTTAGTAATAACCAAAGCATTGTTAGTATTAACAGACTGGAACATCATATTTATCAATCCAAATGTATTTATTTATTTATTTTACATTTGTTAACCAGGATAGTCCACTGGACACAGGTCCATTTTTAGTGGAGGCCCTGGGAGAAAAGCTCCACACATATGAATAACATGTAACAAAAACTACAAAGATTGCAAAGTCTATTTAGATACAAAATGTAGTGAGTCTTAATTAATAGTAGTATATTCATACACAGAAGCCACAAATAGTGAAAACAGAGAAATCTTACAGTAATAGATTCATCAGTCTAACGAGATATATAATGACCTCAATCATTGCTGGAGAGAGTCATGTGTAAACCAACAACTTCTTAAAGGTTGTTGGGGTCTAAACCATAACAACAATCTATTTTTATTATATTGCATGTATTTATACAGTAATAGAATTTAAACCTATCCTTTCATCTTCAGGTGTGAGATAGTTAAGGTAGTGGAGGGTCTAACATACTGAAGGGTCTAGCGTGGTGAAGTGCAAGAGCATAGCCAGTTATTAGTGAGATGCAGTTTTAATGCTTTTTTGATCTGTATGAATGAAGTGATAGTAGTTATGTTATAGGGGAGAGTGTTCCATATTTTGCATACATAATTAGAAAAGTGGGTGTCACCTGCTGTATTATTTGACTTGGTTACTGTGAGAATAAGTTTGTTACTGGAGCAAAGAGTTCTGTTTTTGGTGTGGTGATGAAGTAGGATTTGCAATGCAGGTTTTTTTTCTGGTTGATATAACATTTCATGGGCCAGAGAGAGTTGGTTGTAATGCAGGAGTTGAGGAAGTTCCAGCCAGTTGAGCAACTTCAAGGATGAGCTATGATGAGATCTAAATGGGGAGTCAGAGGCAAATCTACCTATTTTGTTATAGTATGAGTCAAGCTTAGCTAGGTCTGCTTTTCTAAGGTTGGTGAGAATAGGTGAGGCATAGAGGAGGGTAGAAATTAGGTGAGTGTGAGCTATAATAGCTTTTGTTTTTTTGGATAAGGAATTGTCTTTCTATAGAGGGTACCTAGTTTTTTGTGAATTTTCTTGATGGTCTGGGAAATATGAATATCAGATCTTAGATTATCAATCTCAATGCCCAGGAGTTTGGTGTGCTTTGTGGGAGAGCTAGTAATTATGTTACTGGACATGATATTAAAGGTAGAAGTTGATGAGGTGGACCTAGTGAGTTTAAAGAATAGTAGTTTGGTTTTAGCAGGGTTTAGGCTGAGTTGGATATTAGATAGCCATGTTTCTATAGAGAGGAAAGATTATTGCGTTAATGTGTGAAGCTCCTGTAGTGAGGAAGCTGCACAAATTAACATAGAATCATCAGCGTATTGGATGACATATGCTTTGGGAGTGGAGGAATGAAGCTTATTGGTATAGAGGGTGAAGAGCAGAGGGCCTAAAATAAAACCCTGGAGAACACCAAGATTAACTGGGAGAAGGGGGGAAAGTTCTTGTTTCCATAAGACTACTTGCTGATCGCCAGCTAAATAGCTTTGGAACCAGGCTATGGTAGGAAGAGAGAGTCCTAATTTGGATGGCTCTTTGATAAGAATGTCATGTTTAACCATATCGAAGGCCTTTGAGAGGTCAAAAAAGGTGGCAGAAACAAATTTACCAGCATTTCTATGAGAGTTTACTGTATTAGAGAAGGACAATAAGGCAGTGGTGGTACTATGGAAGGGTCAGAAGACATGCTGGGTGTTTGACAAGAGCCTGTGTGTGTGTGTGTAAGTAGTGAATAATTTCAAGGATTTTTGATAGAAGGGATAGATTATGTGTAACACAACATTAAGTAACATAGCAGTCAGTATGGTAACAGCATGCCAGTAAGAATTAAACACTAAGGCCAACAAAACCGTTAATTTAACAAATATGTTAATACTGAATCATAATTAAACATAACAATAATAAACCACAGTTTACCACAATATAGTTAAACAAAATATGTTAATATTAAATCATAATAATAAATAATAATAAATAAATGAAGATAAGGGGAGAGGAGAGAGAGAGACAGAAACAATTCATTACTGAGAATGCAGACTATATCCCTGAAAATAATGATACTAAATACTCTACTGGTGTGTAGTGTCAGTTCTGAGTACAATGACTACAATTCTCCTATAGCTGATGTAGCACATACATACTTCTCAAGTTGTTAGCATGGGTCAGTATGGACCAAGCAATAACAAATGAAGGTACACAGCTGCACAGAACACTTTCACATAATGTGGACTTATGTAACTACCAAGATGTTCTGTAAGCGTATTTGGTAATGCATTGCATTCCAAGTAATCATTTTTCTGGTAATCCTGTGACAGACGGATTAGGCAGTTTTAATTACATTACAAGAAATCATGACACTTGGGAGTCATGTTTGTGTACAATACATAAACCAGACATCCATCATGCCTTAGCTGGCAGGCATGGGAATAGAACCCAATAGCTATGACTGCAGGAGACATCTGCAAAAATGTAACAATTGACTGCAGCAACGTAGTACAGACATGCAAGGAATGCAGCAGTACTGAAAATATTTAGACCGATTTATTTAGGAATCAAAAATGCTGCTTAACACTGTATTGATACTGATGGTAAGTGTCTGTGAGATGTAAACACAACCATATCTGCTCATAACATGGGCTACCTCAACCATATACCTTTTGTTCCTGGAGTGGGAGAAAATGAAAGTGTTATGTGACTGAATTCATTTTGTATGCAAGAACTATTACAGTGTTATAATTGACTGCAGTGACAGTAGAACACAGATGCATGGAATAAGGCCGTACTGCATTTATTAAAACCAGATTTCTTCAGGAATCAACAATGCTGCTTAACACTTTATTGGTATTGCTGATAAATGTCTGTGAAGTCCACACACAATATCTGCCCATACAGTGGGCTACCTCACCTATATGCCTTTATTACCTGGAGTAAGAGGAATAAAGAGCCTTATGTGACTGATATTGGCCTGGAGACAGTGTTTGACTTGACTGAAGCAACCTTACCACAGACAAGCAATACATGCAGCTCTACTGCAATGGTTATGATAACACAATCCTGCTATACACCATTTTTCTTACTGTTATTGGTATTGTTGATTGTTTATTGCAATACAGTTATTGTTCATTTATTGCACTACAGCTCTAATTGCCCATTTATTCCACTACAATTCTACTTGCCCATTTATTGCATTACAGGTTTTATTGTGTATACTTTATTGCAGTAAATGCTTTACTCTTTCTTGCTTATTGCACTACTGTTAGCATAATAAACCCATACCTACCACAGTCATGGTGCAACCTGACCAGGCGCCCGGCATGGGATTCAACATTGTGAGCTCTCTCATCTGCAGCTGTTGGAAAAGAAACATACCGTTATGCATACCAGTTTTGCAGACATTTATCTTGCAGTTTGATAAAACAGTGGAAAACATATTTACATATTTGTAGGACATTCCCAGCTTGTGCCTCTTGGACCCAGGTGTCCAAGGTTCCTCTCTTTCTCCTCTTCAGGTCATCATAATGGTGACAACACTACTCACCAGTGTAGGGGATATCAGTATCACTGGTAAGTTCCATGGCCAACTGATCCCAGGCCTCAGTCTTATATTCCAAAGCCTGGAAACTGCCCTGGGTTCATAATTTTTTACCAGGAGCCCAACAAAGACCCTGAACTCCTGAACATCCCATCTCTGTTCCAGAAAGCGTGCACTTTTACCAGCAACACCTGCCATATCAACAGATGATTAAACTCCAAGGAATGGTACAGAATTCCCACCTATTGGCCTTAATATAGGCTGTTTTTCTGCCTTTATATGTCATTGAGCAACATTCAAAAAAGGGGAGTGTTGCTTACCATCATGCAAACCAGATAAGCATAGCTAAGCATCACGAAAACTTGCAAAACCCAGGTTTTAGCTAAGGTTAGCACCACACAAACACCAGCAGCCATTAGCATGTTTAAGCAGTGCACAGCATAGAGCAGCAGTGCCATATTTCTCAAATAATAAATTAAATTAAAGACATCTTTTGAGTGCAACAGGCTCGAACCCAGGACCTACTAAGCATTAGGCTGTAATTCTACCCATTTAGCTACTTGGATATTATGAAAGCTAGTATGCCTTCAGATATACTACTGGGCTACCTGTTAGCATTTAACCAAAACACTGAAGACAAAAATCCAAAGCACGAACAGCAGAGTAGTCCCAAAGAAAAAATGAAGGCAGATATAGGAGCATATAAATTTAATGCAGACCAGGATTAAGCGCTTTCGTAAACAAGTTACTTCATTAGAATCAAATTGATTTGAGTGTTGTTAGCTTTGTTTACTGTGAGAAAGTTTCTGTCTGCAGAGCTTAGACTTTGTGGGCAGGAGTAGGGAACAAACAAGTTCCTCAAGGGATGGGCAACTGTCAGGCTGGAAGATAATATTGTGTGTGAATTTAAGTTGGTAGAGATGAGGAAGGTTATGTAGCATGAGCCAATTTAATTTATGTAGAGCAATACAATGGTAGGTTTGGTTGGCTGTGAAACAGGCTATTTTGTTGTAGCAAGTTTCCAATTTGGTTAAGTCTGATTTTTTTAAGTTGGTAAAGTGGGTGAAAGCATATAGGAGTGTAGAGAGTAGGAAGGTTCTGGATATGGCTAGTCTGGTATTGTCAGTGAGGAATGGCTTGCTTCTGTACAGTGAGCCACATTTGATGTGAACTTTTTTAATTGTGGTGGTTATGTGTTGGTCAAATCTGAGTTTGTTGTCAATTGTCACTCCAAAGAGTTTTGTGTGCACAACTGGTTTAATGACTGTATTGTTTTCTGAGAGAATAGTGAAAGGAGGGGTGGTCAGTGATTGTTTGCTACTGGTAAATAGCATTAACTGTGTCTTTTTGGGGTTGAGGATTAGTTGTGATTTACTTAGATATGTTTCTATATCATTAAAAGCTTGTTGGGCTGCTATTTGGAGGTCTGATAAGGTATTTGCTGAGCAGATTAAAATTGAATTGTCCACATACTGAACTACTTTAGGATGTGTTGTGGGTGAGGCTAGATCATTGGAGAAGATGGAGAAAAGAAGGGGTCCTAGTATGGACCCTTGGGGGACTCCAACCGAGACAGGCAGAAGTGGTGAGAGTTCGGATTTCCATTGTACTGCTTGTTGTCTGTCAGAAACATAGCTTTGGAACCAGGAGAGGGAAGTCTTTGATAGGTTTAGTGAGGCAAGAGTACTAAGAAATTTCTGATGGGAGACAGTGTCGAACGTTTTTGACATGTCTAAGAAGATTGATGCTACTTGCTGGTTTGAATTTCTCAGTTGGTTGATGGTGTTAGAGAAATTAATTAGGGCCTGGTGGTGCTATGTTTTGGTCTGAAACCATGTTGGGAGGGAGAGATAAGGTTGTGAGATAACAGGTATTGTAGTAATTGAGTGTGGATACATTTTTCCAGAATTTTGACAAGGGAGAAAGGATGGCTATAGGTCTGAAATTGTTTAATTCTGTTAATTTTCCTCCTTTACACAGAGGGATTTTATAGGAAATTTTCCATAATTTTGGGACATATTGTTCTGCTATAGACCTATTTATCAGAATGGAGATAGGCAGAGCTATGGCATCAGCTGAGAGTTTGAGATACTCATTGGGGAACTGGTCAGCTGCTAAGGAAGAAGGTTTCAGTTTTTACAACATTGTTCTTATGGTGTTAGTTGGGACAGGTTTGAGGTAAAAAAATTGTTGTTAGTTTCCACATTAGGTGGAAGAGAGAGGGGGTGGAATTGTTTCCTGTAACTAAGGAGAGGATGGTGTTTATAAAGTAGGTGTTGATTTGTGAGGCAATACTCACGCTTTGGTTATTGGTTATTAGTTCTGGGGTTGTAGCTTTAGCTGGGTGGAGGAGTGAGTTAATTGCTTGCCAGAACTTTTTGGGATTGTTTTCATATTTGTTTTGCATAGTTGTATAATATCTCACGAAAGATGAAGAGCAGCTAATAACAATATCCAAGATCACCCGTGGAGACAATAATTCAACTGCAGCAATACGATGATAAAAAACAGGTTTAATTCCAGAACGAATCCTTTAGCATAGAGAAAAGCACAATAGAGACAAGCGCTTTCGCCTGGACAATTCCAGGCTTTATCAAGTCAAAATACAACACAAACTGTGAAAGCACTTTTTAAATAGTTAAAGCTCCTTGATCACATGCTCAATTTAATTGTTAATTAAAAATAAATCACACTGATGAAGATTAAAACTTTGTTTAAAGGCATACTCCATTTTCCTTTCTAGCATAATGCTAAGAATCTATTGCGATGCACGTAATTATGCAAAAAGCTATTTCTATTTGCAACTAATATATTGTGTGCAATTTCGCATATTCTCAGAAACATTGTATTACAAAATTAAAAACAACATTAATCCTAAAAATATTACCTAAAAATTGTATTAAACAAAAGTGTTTTATCTATCCAACAACAGGTCATGGTATCAACAACAAAATTTATTGTTAAAATGTGCCATGTCAACTTGTATTACGGAATGTCATATAGGCTGTAAACTATAATCTGGCTCTTCTAAGTTTAAGGACTGGGCCTATACTCAATGTCTCATTCATACCAGGTGTACTGCCAGCGTCCAGTCTAAGCTGCCAGATTAATTCCCTGGATTCCAGGGTAGATTCCCAGTCTCTGCCTCTGTTGCTGGGGTGAACTTGTTCAAGCACCATGAAGGCGAGTTTAAAATTAGGGCATTAATCTGGCAGCTTAGACTGGACGCTGGCAGTACACCTGGTATGAATGAGACATTGAGTATAGGCCCAGTCCTTAAACTTAGAAGAGCCAGATTATAGTTTACAGCCTATATGACATTCCTTAATACAAGTTGACATGGCACATTTTAACAATAAATTTTGTTGTTGATACCATGACCTGTTGTTGGATAGATAAAACACTTTTGTTTAATACAATTTTTAGGTAATATTTTTAGGATTAATGTTGTTTTTAATTTTGTAATACAATGTTTCTGAGAATATGCAAATTGCACAATATATTAGTTGCAAATAGAAATAGCTTTTTGCATAATTACGTGCATCGCAATAGATTCTTAGCATTATGCTAGAAAGGAAAATGGAGTATGCCTTTAAACAAAGTTTAATCTTCATCAGTGTGATTTATTTTTTAATTAACAATTAAATTGAGCATGTGATCAAGGAGCTTTAACTATTTAAAAAGTGCTTTCACAGTTTGTGTTGTATTTTGACTTGATAAAGCCTGGAATTGTCCAGGCAAAAGCGCTTGTCTCTATTGTGCTTTTCTCTATGCTAAAGGATTCGTTCTGGAATTAAATCTGTTTTTTATCATCGTATTGCTGCAGTTGAATTATTGTCTCCACGGGTGATCTTGGATATTGTTAATAGTTGTATAATATGCTTTTTTGTCTAGTTTGAGTTTTTTTTTTTGTTTGATTGCGGAACCTTGTTTTTTGGTATTGATACCAGGTTTTGTCCCATAGTTTTTGAAGTGTAATGGTTTATTTTGATATCCAGGGCAATCTCTTATTTTTAACATGACATGTACGAGTTGGTGCTAAGATATTTAGAATAGCTAGAAATGTGTGATTGAAGTATGTTACAGCCCGGTTAAGTTGGAGATGATGGAGTAGTGCCCAGTTGTATTTATTATGTCTGCGAATGCTTCATTGGAGAAGTTTTTGATATTTCTTATTACTTTGTAAACTATGGTTCTGGGTGAGTTGAGCTGATGATGGATTAAGTATGTAGGTCTATAGTCACTTAAATTATTTGGAAGGCATCCGGAGAGAAAGTTTTGGATGGTGCTGTTGATAAGTGACCAGTCAAAGATAGATTCCCTTTTGCTATGTGTATCTATTCGAGTGGGAAACTGGATTGTTTGGGAGAAACCATGTAGATTTATGAAGGTAGAGGGGTTATCACCAATGCAAGTGTTCCAGTCTAAGTTGAAGTCACCTGTAATAATAGTTTCATGGGTGTAGGTTGAGGCTGTCCAGGCTATGAGTTCCTCAATGGCATTGAGAGTATTATTGGGAGGTATGTAAGTGGCTATTATGGTAATATTTTTATTTGGGTTGATTCTGGGTCATGTTACTAGAACTTCATAGTTGTTATCATAAGGGTATTTGATTGGTAGGTAGTCTATGCTTAGGTTATCCTTGTAGAAAATTGCAACCCGCCACCCTTCTTCCTGATCCTGTCTAACCTGTGTACACTATAACCTTGTGGAGGTATGTCTGTGTCTCTTATATGGGGTTTTAGCCAAGTTTCTGTTGCTATAAGAATGTCTGGTGAGTATTGTGCAATGAATGCATGAAAGTCTGTGATCTTATTAACTAGGCTTCTAAGGTTCATGTTAAGAATGAGAAGGTCTTTAGTTTTAATGTGAGGAAGGAGTGGAATGGTAGCTATGATGGTATGTTGTACCCATGTGGCCTGGGATTGGGGTGTATATCACCACTACAGAGAATCTGTGATAATACATATGCATGTTTGTGTGACAATTTGGAGAGTATGTGAAGGTGTTTGCTGATGTGGTTAGTGGTATTACTGACAACTACATGTCTGAAGTAGAAGTATGCAATAGGTGTGTGATTGTAGAGTTGGGAGGAGATGGCAAGGTAGAAATGTCTTTTCACCTATGGCATATCTTTGGGTTATTGGTAGAAACCAGAGCACCTGGATAAACCCACAAAGACACAGAGAGGGAATTCTGAATCCACTTGGTAGGAGCCACAAATAAGAACTCAGCCAAAGAACTAAACACAGTGTGATGGCAAGTGTACACAATGCCCCACTGTGCCAACAATCTGATGCTTTCACAAGCCTATTCAGACCACCAAAGATAGCCACTTATTGTGTACAATGCTTATTTTTGACTTTGATAGATAATAAAATAAGTTATGATCAGCTTTTAACGTTTACATAGAGAACAACCCCTCCACACACTATATATAAGCATGAATCATAGCAATGATTGTTTTGTACTGATTTCAACCAACACAGTGTGACACTCCCTGTACCATGCCAGATCAGTGACTGTTTAACAGTGATCACACCACAGCAGGAGTAACTCACTTTTATCTATAGATTGCTTCTGTGCCTATCAATTACAGCATTTTGTGACTGTGTACACCTCAGATGTCTGGTTGTGATAAAAAAGCTACAGTGAAGTGTTACAGCTTTCTTTACACAAATAAGCAGTGATACTCCAAAACCAGATTAATGACTCCTTAACTTGATTATCACAGTGGAGTCTATTTAACTTGATCATCACAGCAGTGGCAGTCAGACCCCATGCCTAGAAATTATAGTCACATTGCTGACTGTGTATACCTCATATATCTGATTGTGATAAAAATGCTAAGGCATTTCAAGCTTGTTTCACAAAAACACATAGTAGCCACAGTAAAGTATTTCAACTTACTTCACATAAATGCATATCACTCATGCAAAGTCAGATTAATGATCTCTTAAACTAAGCATACAGCAAAAGGGTCAGTAACATTCATCCACAGACAGTCCCCTCCCATCTAGCAATGATAGCCACTTTGTTGACTGTGTACTCCTCAGGTATTTGATTGTGATAAATGTAAGGATCACATTAGTGAATTTAAAAATTTTCATGCAAAATTCACCCATAGCAAAGTATGTCATCTTCCTTTCCACAAATAATTACACTAGTCCCGTGATATAAGAATAATGACCAAAGTTAACAGCAATCATTTTCATCCACAATGCAGTTTCTGTACTCACCCACTGTAACTATTTTATTGCCTGAATACATCTCAAATGTCTTACCTAAATAAAATAAGGCATGCAATGTGCTGCAAATCTCTTTCACAAAAGCACATGCCAGTCACTTCAAAGTCCTCAAAAATTAGCCTTACAATGTTATATATTACCCATATCTGGCTGCCCACCAAGTTTAAATTAAAAAAATATATACTATATTATACTGCAGCTCTTTCAACTCAAATCATCTCATCTACTTTATCATTGAAAATTTGTGGGCTTACTGCTCCTTGATGTCTCATAATCTAAACAAAAATAATGTAGATTGTTGGTAGGATGAAGTAGAAAACCCTAAATTGATTGGACAGGTGTACAACACCTCTGCTGTTGGGTGTTGCAGCTGCGGCTGCAATGATCAAAGCTGTTATACACCATTTATTTATTAATAATGTATTAAAAGTAAAGGAATATCACATTTCTTTAAACAAGTGAATACATAAATAAATGTTGGAAAAGCACCCCTGGCCAAATGGCATCCCAGACAGCAGCAGCAGCAGTCTAGTTTGCCTATATGTAAAGTAGGCAATTGACTGCAATCCTACTTCCAAACATTTCCTTATTGTTTCAGTTTTGCCCTTTATCTCTGAAGTTCTGATCTATTCTCCTGCATATGCCCCTCTAAATAATTAGAATTTTGTAAGATGAACACACTCTGATGCTGATATCCTGGTTAAGGTTCTCCATAACAGCATTTCTATGTCTACCACACTATCTACAAAGAAGGGAATAGTCTACGTTGTTTGCTACTCAGGCAATGTATATAGGTATTCATTTTCCCTTGTTTACTACTTACTTTATACTTCTGCTCTTCTCTTTCTCTTTTCTGTCTTTGTTATCAGTATCACTCTATATTTTTAGTTCTATTACATTCTAAACTCAATGCCTTGCTATCCTGTTAAGCACCCAGCCTTGTACAGTACACTGTCAATTATTTGTTTACAGCTGTCCCCTTACTCTTGTCTAATGCAAAAGTGTGAGAAACACAATGACTTATGCCTAGAACATATTTGTCACAGTACAGATTCATACCCTCCAACTAGTGCTGCCTGTAGCACTCCCAGCAAGGTTTCTTTCCCTCCTGCGTGTCAAAGGCTTATCCTTCACATTTACAAGCAGCACTTGGAATGGTCTGATCTTATAGGTGGTTAAGTATTTTGCCTATTGGTGGACAATGAAGAAAAAGAAAAAAGCACGTTTATCACACTGGAGTAACAAAGGCAAAGCTAAGGTTGTTTTTCAAGGGAACTCATTCAAATTGTCTTTGCAATAAAACAGTCTGATATGTTTGAAAGGTTCCTTTCTTGGTTGATATTCCTTGTATTGTTTTTATATCATTTCTGTTTCAATGCAGTGTTTACTTTTGTTGCAGTTTGTTTAAGTATTAAAAGTTCTGGTTAGGACAAAACAAAGCCATATCTCTTGGTGAATCATAGAAATTAGAAATTAATTATCTGTATACTTAATCTCCATTTCCATATATCTATATGTTGCAGAACTTTCACGAATCAGTTGAATATTCACCTGGCCATCAAATAGTTTCAGTTAATGGCTGTTTGCATGAACTTAGTTCAAAATTAATTGCTGCATATTTAAGACTGTACATGAAAAGAATTAGGTCTAGTATGAAGGGTACACAAGAAACAACATTTTGAATGATGTGCAGGCTGAAGTGGGATGTTTTTTACTGTTCTTTGACAACCATTTTTTATGAACACCTATCTCACAAAATATGGGAACTGAAGCTATTGAATGCTACCTTTCTAAAGATGTAATGCATAGTGATTTGTTTAATAAATTTTAATGGACTTACTTGAACAACTTCTTTTTAATTACATCTTTTGAGGAATGTGCTAAGCTTTACAAATTAGATGTATAGCCAAATTTAGTTTTGGCTTGTTGAGGTATCCTGATAATTCTGAGTTTAATGCTTTTTTATTTTATTTAGACTTATGGAGACATTATCAAAGTTGATGTAGCAACACAGCATCTGTTTATTCTGTATTTAATTATGACCAGTCATTTCAAGCCTCATCAATTAAAATAGCCTTTCTGTATGAATATATTCCACACTCCAAGGTACCTCAAACCTGAAGTTAGAATACATAATATATTGTGGTGTAATAAACCCTAGTGATTGTTGTGGGGTATACAGAGTTGTGGTGGTTTGGGCAGTGTGGGAAGATCATTCAACATCTATTTTTGAAACTGATGCATTTATTTAGCCATTCTTTGAAAAAAGGGGAGCAGAAGCAAAGTGTGTGTGTTCGCATGCGTGTGTGAGAGAGAGTTAGTCTTGAAGACCACAGCCTGAGATGAATAAACAAAGTGTAGACATCTGTGTAGTAAGAGAGACATCATTTAAAGTCACCTAGAGTACCTCAGCATTGCAAGGTTAGAATGCCTTTCACATCTTTAGACCAGCTACTGCACAAGAGGGAACTAAAGGTGGAGTGGTGTCAGTCTATATTAAGACTAATCTCACATCCAGACTAGTTAAAGTGTATGACCTACTGGAACTCATACATATGCAACTCATCATAAACAGGGATCCTTGCAACATATAGGTCACCCTCCATGTCCCAGGAAACCTATGCTACCTATCTCAATGTACTAGAGTCCCTCACCATTCAACCCAATACAATATTCATGGGGGATCTCAACTACACCACTTCTAATGCACAAGCCCAGTGATTCCTAAACTTTGTTAATACCAACATCCTGGAGCAGTTTGCCCATTCTCTTATCAGGGGTACAAATATCCTTGACCTTTTACTCACAAACATGGGGTGTGGGGGGGGCAATGCTCCTCACCCAATGTAATATCTTCGCTCATCAGATCTAAACATAAAGCAATATTACTTGAAATAAAAGTTAAATCCACGGATCCAGTGAAACCAAAAACCTTTAGTAACTATTCCAAGGCTAACCTCTCTCTACTAAGCAACTCCTTGGCTAAATTCCAAGTACCCCAAAACCCATAAACACAATAAAATGCACTGAGCTCTTTACAAGATCTTTGCACTATCATGCTGATAGCTGTATAGAGTGAGCTGTGCCCATTAATAAGACAAACTCAAAAGACAAGCCACCCTGGTAGAATCACAATATCAATCAGTTATATAACAAAAGAAAAAAAATCTTGGCCAAGCATAGGAGGAACAAAGCCATACATTCTAAAATCCATCTGACCAATCTAAGCAGGCAGCAAAGAAGGTTAATTACTACTTCAAAGGCTAAATTTGAAGAAAAAATAGCTTCTAAGGCAAAGGACAACCGCAAAGCTTTCTACAGCTATGTCTGTAACCTCAGAGGAGATGCACAACAAAGCACAGAACTTATTGTAAATGGCATCGCCCACATTGAATGCCCACTTGTATTAAGAATAAGAGGGTCTGAATGGAGAAATGGTAAATCAGCAAGCAAAGGACAGTAATATTGCTGGAACTGAATTCATCCTCAAGTCTTGGTGCGTACCTTCACTAGGTGGAACCTGTTTTTACAAAATCTAACCAAGACGATATTGATATATAGACTGCATTTTATATAGCATATATTATGGACATATGTAGGTTAAAAAATAAAAAAGATGTCTGGGTGCACAAGACCCAGATGAAAAGTGTCTAGTCCTGGTAGGTACACTGGTGTCAGGACTGGAAAAATGACAGCGTAGAATTCTCAAGACACTGAAACATTCTTACAATGGAGCTAGGCTAGGCCCAGGGGAAGATGGCTCCCTTGTTGTATAAGGAAGTAGTAGTCCATGAAAATCACAAAAACTGATAGTACAAAAAAGAGCCATAAAGATGATAGAGTGGACTATTGAGGATAAGAAAGAAATTAAGTATTGTTACTATTATGCAAGAAGCCCAGAATTTACAGACTGAAAGTATACAAAAAGATTAAGATAGAAATTAGAGGAAAGAAAAATACCAGCACAAGAAAAGCTGTCAGAAGCTTCGAATAAAAATTTGTGTTCATTAATACAACAGATTTATGAAAAACATTACATAGACCAAGAAACCCTGAGGAAGTGCAAAACTGCAAAGAACAAAATCTAGAGATTTTTGAAAGGTATAAAAAAGAAATATGGACATGGGAACAAAACACAGATCTAATATGGTGCAATATTTACACAAAGGAGAAAGCTAATTTAATCATTACAAAAAAGCAGCCCCAAAGATATTTGAAGAGAAATACAGGCAAAGGCATCCAGATATGGAAAATTTCACAATACAAAAAAAATCACAAAGAAGGAATGTAGAATAGAAGATTAGTAAAGTAGAAGTTAAAAAAGGAGTTGGAATTATGGAATACCTGCAAAGTGAAGGTATAGTGTAGAAAGTCTAACACAGGTTATATCACAGCATGATAGAACAAAAAAGTCCTCCAAGTAAGGAGAAACAGGAGGAGCAGGAGACATCTGAAGAAGAAATATGGACATGGGAAAAAATAGATTTAATATGATACAATATTTATGCAAAGGAGAAAGCAAAACTAATCAATAGAAAAACAGCAGCACCAAAGATATTTGAAGAGAAATACAGGCAAAGACATCCGGATATGGAAAAACTTACATTACAAAAATAAGAAAACAAAGAGGAAAAGTAGAAAAGAGGATTAGTAATGGAGAAGTTAAAGAAATAGAAACTCAGGTTATGGATTACCTGCAAAGTGAAGGATTTAGGGTATAAAGTCAAACTCTGATAACATCACAACAGGATAGAGAAATGGATCCCCAAATTAAGGAGAAACCAGTGGAGTGGGAAACATCTGATCAGTTGCCTTATGAAGATACTGTGGAGCCTTCCACTGGAAACCAGTAGAAAAGTTCAGCTGGATTTGCAAAGCAAGGGAAGGAAAAGGAAACTGTGGCAACTCTGGCACACTCGATGTTGTGGAGTGATAGGCCAGTGAGTTCCCATATGAAAGATCAACAGACAGCACAGGATGAAACTGAAGAGAATGTGATATAGGAAGATTCTCTGGAACTTTCTATAGAATTCCCACAGGAAATGAAAAACAAAGAATGTGCCCTCAGTTTAAAAGACAATGATTTAAGAGAAGAGTTGCTTGATTTAATAGAGATAGATATATATATATATATATATATATATATATATATATAAATATATTAAGATCAATCAAAGAAATTGACTACTGAAAGTCAATAAAACCACATAAGTTAGAAGTTTGATAAAACAAATGAACACAGTAATTAGGACTGTTCATAGAGATTCATGTGAAAAATAACAGAAGAATCAAAAACCACTAGTACTGATAAATTCCAAAAAGGTACAGGACGGCCACACACGAGTCCTCAGCTGGAACAGGAATCCTTTAATACAGTAATAGAAATACAAGAAATGCAGTACATCCAATAAAACCGTAGTGCAATAGCAGTGTTAAGCACTTTCATCTGCGATAAGCAGACTTCATCAGAACTACTATTTCCACTCTTCCCAATGCATTTATTCATCTCCTTTGGTGCCAAAACTTTTTTTAAAAAACTTGATTAGTAATTAAAGCTGTATTAACATATATATATATATATATATACAGCTTCTAATCTCATAAAACCTTTGAGATTGTACAAAAATTGCTGTGGTTATATTATAAGTACAATTTATGAATACGATTTATAAATACAGTTTTACCTATCACTTTTGCGTGTATATATTATATTTTTAAAATAATCAGAAAAAAACATGTATATATATATATATATATATATATATATATATATATATATATATATATAAATAACGTAATAACGCAATTCATAATCCAACATACTCATTCAATTGTATATATAATATATAATGCATATGCTGAGTATGTAAGCAATATTGAAATGTGTATAAAAATGTATGTGTATAAAAATATATGAATATATAAATATATATATATATACATAACACATAAGTGTGCATATAAAAATCTACACAACATGCATAAAATGTAAATGTAAACAGTATTTGAAAATGTAAGCAATATTTAAAAATTAATTTTAAGCATTTTATAATAATTTTTAAATATTGCTTACATTTTCAAATACTGTTTACATTTACATTTTATGTATGTTGTGTAGATTTTTTATATGCACACTTATGTGTTATGTATATATATATATATATATATATATATATATATTTATATATTTATATATTCATATATTTTTATACACATACATTTTTATACACATTTTAATATTGCTTACATATTCAGCATATGCATTATACATTGTATATACAATTGAATGAGGATGTTGGATTATGAATTGCGTTATTAAGTTATTTATATATATATATATATATATATATATATATATATATATATATATATATGTTTTTTCTGATTATTTTAAAAATATAATATATACACGCAAAAGTGATAGGTAAAATTGTATTTATAAATCGTATTCATAAATTGTACTTATAATATAACCACAGCAATTTTTGTACAATCTCATAGGTTTTATGAGATTAGAAGCTGTATATATATATGTTAATACAGCTTTAATTACTAATCAAGTTTTTTAAAAAAAGTTTTGGCGCCAAAGGAGATGAATAAATGCATTGGGAAGAGTGGAAATAGTAGTTCTGATGAAGTCTGCTTATCGCAGATGAAAGCGCTTAACACTGCTATTGCACTACGGTTTTATTGGATGTACTGCATTTCTTGTATTTCTATTACTGTATTAAAGGATTCCTGTTCCAGCTGAGGACTCGTGTGTGGCTGTCCTGTACCTTTTTGAAAAATAACAGAAGTAAATAGGGTACATTACTGTGCAGCTAAATTAATAACCACAAAAACACAGGGCAGTAAGGGAAATGAAGGGGCAAAATTAAATGCCATCATGGAAGTACTGAATAGAGAAAACTAAAAAGCAATTAAGACAGGAATTGTCACTGATAGAAGAGCACAGAAGAGGGAACAAATCAACAAAAATACTCAGAAAGATAGACATGATAAAAGCAATGTGCAGTATCAGAACAGATCAGGATCTACCATGCACTATCACAAATAATAAACTAAAAATATCAGCACAGGCAGAAAAACCTGGAAGATATGTAGATAAATATAAAGGAAAAGTACAAAATAAGCAATTTATTAATGACCTAAAAAGTTTTGCAGAGAATTGGGTAACAATGCAAAAGGAATTGAAACACCACCAAAAAAAAAAAGAAATAGAAACATTTTGGAAACATATCTATGAAAGTCCTGTGGAACATATGCTAAATGGATAGAAGTAAAAGAAAGAATAAGAAGTTCAAATGTTCAGGATATGAAATGGAATGAAGTAACAGCCAGACAGATTGAAATAAAGTTAAGAAAAAACCTTAATTGGAAAACCCCAGGCCCAGATGCAGTACCTAACCTCTGGCTAAAAGTATTAACATATTTACATGAAGATTTAGCCATGAGAAAGGACTATTTATATACATACTCCGAACAGACACTAATCTGGTTAACAAGAGGAAAAAAAACAATACTCTGACGTAAGAGTGAACCTGCAAGCTATCCTAAAAACTAAAAACCAATAACTTGCCTTCCCAGACATATAAACAATACACTGGAATTTATGCCGAAAGAGTTTATAGTCATTTATAAGAAAATCAGTCATGTAACAAAAGAAAGTCATATGGAGCAAAGGATCATTTGTTGTTAAATAAAGTCATAATGGAGACTCCAAAAAAGGGAAGAATATAATTATGGCATGCATAGACTAGAAAAAAAGCATTTGATAGTTTTCCACATTCATGGATAAAGGATTGCTTAAAAATTATAAGATACACCCTACACTGATCATTACACCAACCATGAAACAGTGGCAAACCACTTTGCAGTTAAGCCATGATAAAGGAAAATTATTATTCTAGGCATAAAAATTCAAAGGAGGATATTCCAGGGTGACTCTCTGTCACTACTGCTCTTTTGTCTTGTCCCTAAACCATTATGCTGTGTACTTAATAGATTAGGTCATGGCTACAATTTAACTCCCAGAAAAACAGGAAAATGTAAAGACTTCTCATCTTGTTTTTGTGGATAATTTAAAAGTGTATATTTCATCAGATGAGGAACTGAAAGCACAACTGAATGTGGTCAAAAAATTTTCAGATAATATAAAAATATCACTTGGCCCTAATAAATGTGCAAAAGCAATCTTTAAAGCTGAAAAGCTGTAGCACCAAGAACAGATCAGTCTGGGATGGGAATGTGATATAAAAGAACTTGAGCAAGAGGGAGTGTATAAATATTTGGGAATTGATGAAGGATAAACAATAAAACATGAACAAATGTGAATAAAACTCAGTAAGGAATATTTTAGAAGACTACAGTTAATACTGAAAACAGCATTGACATCTAGGAATAAAATTCAAGCTTTAAATCCATTTGCTGTTCCTTTCATAACTTACAGTTTTGGAGTAATTGACTGGCCCCAAAAGGTGCTGGACTGGTTGGACAGAAAAACAAGAAGGATGCTTCATATTCACGAAATGAATTATAAAAATCAGTGTATGTCTGTTCTGAAGGAGGTATGGGCCTCCTCAAAATAGATTACATGTATAGATATGCAATCATGGGACTGCATACATATCTGATGAGTTCACAAGGCTCAAATGTAGTTTTTAAACATGAGGAGAATAAGCCTAAGATGACTTCCCTGTTTAGCTTAGCAGAAGCATATCAGAGTCAAGCAGGACTGGAAATCAAGCCAGAATTAGATAAAAATCAGGTAGCAAATGAATATTCCAAAACAAAGGAAATTGGTCCATGTTCAGCTATTGAAAACATAAACTCTCAAATAGATAAATATCGTACAGAAAACATAGTTACACATTATTACTGAGCATGTGTAACTGCAAAAAAAAAAATAAAAAACATCATAACATAGACCCAAAAGAAAGAATATAAGTTGCAAGCATAGAAAACTCTTAGAACAACCTCATGTTGATCAGGACTGAGCACATGAATGGCTAAGGACAGGTGAATTTAAACCAAAAGACAAAAGGTTAATATTGGCAGCCCAAGACAATGGACTACATACAGGTTGGTTTGCAAAGTCCATTGAACATGTGGGAAAAACAGACAAATGTATGTTTTGTAAAACAGAATTGAAACAGTTACACATCTTGTTGCTGGTTGTGATATACTAGTGGCCAAAGAACTGTATACTGAAAGGCATAATAATGTGGCAAGACTGTTGCATTGTGGATTATGCAAACATTATAATAGTGAAATAGCTGAAAACACTGAAAACATGAGCCCCAAAGCATTATAGATAAAACAATATTTTTTTTAATATAGAATGCTTTTTATTCAGTCACTCTAAAAAGTAAAATATAAGGACTAGGAGTGAAAACTTTGCAAATGAAACACATATAAGCTATTTCAGAAAAGCATTTGAAGTTGGTTTGCTGATTACTGCTACTTATTGTAGTTCCTTATTACCACTATCAGTCTGGAGCCTTCAGTCAGGGTTTGTGCCCAAGGAATGGAAGATGGCTACAGTCATTCCCTTGCACAAAAGATGTCCACCTACTGATCTGGGTAACTATAGGCACATAAGTCTTACTAGCCTCATATGTAAGGCCATGGAAATAATCATCATGGACATGATAAATGAGCACACAGGTAACCTGCAAATGCTGGACTCATCACAGTTTGTCTTTTTTAAAGGAAGGTCATGCCTATTAAATTTACTGGGCTTTTTTGAGATGGTCACCAAAGATTGGATGAAAGTAAGACTGTGCATACAGCTTACCTTGAAAGTAAGACTGTGCACACAGCTTATCTCGACCCGATCAAGACTTTTGCTACAATTCCTCACTCAGGAATTATAGACAAGCTCACTAATTTAAGTATAAACCCTTTTATCACCTGCTGGAGAGCCAACTGGCTCACTGGGTCAAAATAGGTGAGGCCACCTCCACCAAGAGGCCAGTCACTATCAGAATCCCCCAGGGCTCAACACTGGGCCCGCTCCTTTTTGGCATCTATTTCTTTGAAATGGAAGCAAATGCTGAAGTTTTATGACCGACTAAGTTTGCAGATGATTGCAAGCTGACAGTTATCCTCAATTCCCCTGCATTCACTAGCATTCTTCAAGAAGGTCTATCTCAGACTAACAAATGATGCTAAAGCTATGGTCTTAAAACTCAGTGCTAAGAAATGCATAATTGTATCCTTTGGGAAATCAACTATCATGGCTAATTACCATGGTGATAATATACCCCTAAGAGATGACCCAGTGGTCAGATATCTGGGTATACACATAGACAGTAGCTTCACCTTTGACCATCATGTGGCCACAGTGGTGAGGAAGTCCTTTTATGTTGCGCAAAATATAAGTAAAGGCATGGCATCTAGGGTCAAAGAGGTCATTATCCCACTGTACTCCACCCTTACTAGACCAGTCATAGAATACAATGCTCTCTTTGGTAAGTACCTGACCAGGCATATGCAGCAACTACAGCAACATCATAGGTTCTTTACAAAAATAATACAAGTAATAAACCTGCCTTATGAAGCACACCTTAAAGCCCTTTCCCTCTACTCAGTCTCCTATATATTTCTGAGGGTGATCTATGCTTGGCTTACAAGGCATCTGCAAACCCCACACTTATGAATCTTCTACATATTCATAACTCAAGGAGTACCAGAAGTAGAAGGTCTACAGGCCTGAATTTTGTCTGTGACTTAAAGAGAACATGCTGGAGAGACAGATATGTGTCCCAGAAACTGCCCCTCCTATCAGACAGGCTTTGCATCCATGTGAAACTGAGTTCATTTATTACCCAGTTTAAGCACAACCTAGACAAATGGATGGGGAATAGGAAATTTAAACTAGACCTGGCACCCATACCACTTGTGGACAGTGGTAGCTTATAAATACTTGCCCCACAATGTCCAATTTGGATGCAGGACATCATTAATCTTTCAGGAAAACTAGACTATGCTTAGAAAGGCCCCCCCAGGTCATTAGTCTAGTAATAGTCTATGAATCAATGAATCTATGAAAGACAGAGGCTGAGGGAAAGGTTTTATGTGTGTGTGTGTGTGTGTGTGTGTGTGTGTGTGTGTGTGTGTGTGTGTGTGTGTGTGTGTGTGTGTTCCTGAACAGACTAAACTAAAATCATACAGTATGACTGCAAGAATGTTGTTTCAATAGGAAGAATGGAATGTTCCATACTTAAAAATGTTTATGTATAAGCGTTGAAAAGATAAAATAATGAATCACATACCTTTCAACCTGAAAACACTGAAAATAGGTACAAAGACCCTTGAAAAGTAGATGCATAAAGCTAAAAATCTGGGCATATAATTAGCATACAATATGAATATCAAATATCACATATCTTGTCCCATTTCCAGTAGGAATGTGGGATACTCAGAAACACGTTTAAAACCAGAGAGTGACAAAATAATGAAAAACTATAAGCACATTATCAAAGATACAGTGTGAAATCTGTAGACTTTAATGAATTGCATCACAAAATTGTACCACACAAAGTCCTTCATATTTGTTTTTGAAAAAGGGAACTGGAACACGTGTGTCCTCTTTCTTTAAAATTATTGATGCCACTAGTTTTTTGGTCATGTAGTACAGTTTTATGTATACTAGACAGCTTCAAAAATCACTGAAGTAAAGATTATTGTCTTAATTTACAAGTGTAGCCAATATATGTTCTGTGAAAGTTAGAGTAGTCTGCTGAAGGTGGAGAACTTTTTCTCACTACCAAAATAGACCAGAAAGGAGTGAGACATTATGGTAGAATGCTGCATGAAGCTAAACAGCAAGTGATCTTATTGTGTTAATTATTCCACAAAATACTACATCTACATCTGGTGAAGAATGTGGCCAGAATGTGATTTCTAGTACTGGTAACCACAATGAGAATGTTTGGAAAAAGCTTCTGAAATATTGTGAGTCTAAAAAAGTGAATTTCAGAGCACAGGTTAAAATGAGTGTGGGGAGCAAGCATCTCAATGAACTGATGTTGAATCAATTGCTATATGAGTGCTTGAACTGAATCATTAGGCTTCTATTTGCTGCACTAAAACCAGATAGCCAGAAACAGAAGCAGGACTGTAAGAGGGAAAAAGGGAAATAATTATTATACAAGTTTAAAAGAATTGCATGAGAAACATTGTTAGAATGACAAGTGCTTTAGAATATTTTAACAAACTGATTTCAAATTGTTGAAAGTTTACTTATTAAAGATGATAGTGGAGGTATTAAGATCATGAAAGAAATGTATTGGGAAGGTGTTTTTGCAGCATGAAGTATGTGCTCGAGAAAACTGGTGAAAATATTGCTGAAGCTGGAAATATACAGGTAGTGAGTTAAGTTGTGCTGAATTATGAGATTGCAAAAGTAGCTTACTGCAATTTAAATGTAAAACCAATGATTTGTAAAGAACTATGGTATCAAATTACTTATGAATTGCAGTAAGCTGTTGAACATTTCACAGTGCAACTAAGTAAAGCCACTTATGTAAAAGTGTTGGGATTTTTTTGGATA
Organism: Protopterus annectens; assembly: GCF_019279795.1. Classification (NCBI taxonomy): domain Eukaryota; kingdom Metazoa; phylum Chordata; order Ceratodontiformes; family Protopteridae; genus Protopterus; species Protopterus annectens. The sequence continues at coordinate 1,345,269,601 of NC_056735.1, read as the reverse complement.
GCCCAAAGTCAATTTTAGAAACAATAATGGAAAAAGTGTTGTCAGAAACTCTGTTGCACTGGTTTTCTATGAAATAAGTAAGACCGTCCTGAAGAGTCTGCTTGAAAAAAGGTGACTACTCTGTGCATACTAAAGCCTAAAGAGTATGTAAAGTGCTAATGGTTATTAAGCTATAGGTTCAATATAATGGTACTTCGGAAAGGGGTCAAGAGTACTGATGCACATATGTAAATCCAGTAACATTTCAGCATTGTGTTGCTATCCTGTGATTAAGATAAAAAGTCAACTGGAGAAGTTTTTTTGCATTTAAGTGAAATGCATATTGGAAAAAGGGAACCCAAACTAATGGCAACCTTTACAGTGAAAGACAATTGAGAAACAAATTGCTGAGTGTAAAAACTAAGTTGGGTGGAATCTTGACAAGCTACTAATGTACAGGGTTATATACTGCAAAAATGGAAAAATACCGACTAAACGAATTAGACATTATTTCTTACATTTGTCATGTGTTTAATGGAAGTGTAAATTATTGTTTCCTAGAAAAATAGTAGATGCTTTCTGAAGGTAACAGTGTTTCTCTGAAGATGTGCTGGTAAAAATTGTATTTAGTTGAAAGCTCTGTGTGTGTACAGATTTGTTTGTTTATTTGTTGGGAAGTAAAAACAGAGAAAATAAAACAGTGATGTGTGTATAGAAATCACTTAAAATTGAAGAACATTATGCACTACAGATTCTACTAGGTGCTATCTGAAACTACTTTTCTTAGTGAAAAGTAGTAAAAAACTCTAAGATTAGGAGAAGCATAAATAAAAACAAATCATCATGAGCAGTAAACTGTTACTAGGTAGGAACTAAGTTCTTTAAAATGAATTTCGCCCTGCACTGTGCATAGACTTGTTGCAGCAATAAAAATTTGTCTCTGTGTCAGTTAAGGTTTTTTTTTTTTGAGGGGGGGAGGATAAAGTTCACTGTTAATGTTATACCAGAGAATTGCAACAGAAAAAGAAGTATGTGTTAAAACTGCTTTACTAAAACAACAGTGGCATTTCGTAAAACTAAAAGTTTCTGTAAAGAGCTGCCTCTAAAGTGTGAGCCCTCTAGTGATTAGGAGAAGTTTCTTGTTCTATATGACAAGAAAGAAAAGTATAAGCAAACCTGGTGAAACTGGTTGTGAAGTTGCAGATTTCCTATACTGAAAAATGAGTGGTAAAAGAGGTTATAATAAAACAATGAATGATCTGCTAGCATGGAAGTTGAATGGATGTTAAGCTCTGCTAAGTTATAGCAGTGTTGGTCTATAAAGGATGGCAGTGTTGACAACTAAGTTTGGTCACAAACATCCTGTAGTACATCAGAATCAGAATGCTTTGCAGCAAATATTTCTGATAGGCAGGAACAAATTGGAGTTTTGTAGTCACATGTTACTGTGTAAAGTAAAATCTAATTTGAGAGCGATTACTCTAGTTCTGAAGTTTCTAAGAGAGCTGGAAGATTAACATTAGATTTTAGATTAGAGAGTATATTAAGAAACAAGAATTTACAGAAAAGGTCATTGATGTATTGTCAGGAAAGTAACAAATGGCTAGCCAATAGCAAAAGAAAGTAAATGAGATGCTCTCCTAATATTGTATAGCTACTCCTGAAGAAGTCATTAAGTGAGACTGTAGAAATACTAACCCAACATTGGGTTCTGTCTCTTAATAGACACAGTTGATAGCAAAGTTGGAGCAGGTGATTTTGAGAGTTTTAGTAAGCTGTTGGACAGCCTTGACCAAAAAATGATATATCAAATTAAAATGTAGGATCATAGCAGGTTACTAGGCTAATGGCCCTGGGGTTCTTACAAGACTAGCCATGATTTTTTCCCCAAAAAAGAAACCTCAGTCAGCACCAGTCACCCCTGTCAATGAGGTACACAAGTGGAACCCCTGAGACAAATTTGTGGTTTCCTATCCACTCATCAAAGTTGTGCTTGAAGAGGGTCAGTGAGGTACTCTGTTTGACGTGTATGGGAAGTTTATTCCAGAGATGGGGCCATCTCTGGGAGAAAAACCTGTCTGTCCAGTAGGTTTCATTGATGTTGCATATTAGATTCAGGCCTTTCAAGTGGGTAATGCACAAGGAGTTAGACTTATGTATATGTAGCATCTCTGGTAGGGCAGGGTCCGAGACTGACTTGTACGCGGGACACAGATCACCCCTGAGCAATCTGTATAATACCGAGTAGAGTGATGGCGATTTGAGCCTGTCCTTATAGGACAGGTGTTGGAGGCCATGAATTCTCTTTGTGAGGTATTTCTGTGGCCTTTCCAGTTGGTGCAGATGTTTGAAGAGGTACATACTAAACAGGGAGTTATACTCAATTACTAGTCTAATGTGAGAGAAGTATAGAGAGGTAATAACCTACTTTTTTCTGGATGCAATGCCTTTACGTTTGAGATGAACAAAGTAAAAGTCTTTTCTGACCACTGCCACTACATGATGGTCAAATGTGAGATTGTTGTCAACCCAGATCTCTCACCACAGGTTGTGTACTTAGGGGGTTCCTGTTGTTGTGGTAATCAGGGGCCATGTTTTTGCCAAATGGTATGATACTTTTTTTTGCATTTAACTTGAGGACATGACTTTGGCACCACTCATTAGTTGCTATGAGACCCTCTTGCAGTATGTTAATATCATTTGGGGAGTCAGTGAGAACACCCAGCTTACAGTCATCTGCAAACTTGGTCAGCCACAAGCCTTTTGTCTTTGCCTGGACCTCTGAGAAGTAGATGCCAAACAGTAGGGGTCAGAGGAAAGATCCCTGGCGAACTCAACCAGTGGCAGGTCTGCTATCAGAGGTGGAGGTGCCTATTTTGACCTTGTGGGTCATGTCGTTGAGCCAGTTGGCCACCCATCTGATGAGACAGGGATTTAAGCCAAGTTGTGTTAGCTTTTCAATGATGGTTGAGTGGGGAATTGTGTCAAAGGCTTTGGCCAAGTCAAGATAAGCTGTATGTACTGACTTTCCCTCATCCAGGGCCTTAGTGACAGTCTCAAAGAAGTCAACCAGGTTCAACAGGCAATATCTGCCCTTGACAAATCCAAACTGGGTGGGGTCACATGCTTGGAGATTGCCTATGTCTTTGTTTATGAGATCCATGATAATAATAATAATAATATGCTCCATGGCTTTACAGATCAGACTTGTCAAGTTAATGGGGCAATAGTTTCCAAGGGCAGTAGTGGCACCACCTTTGTGTAAGGGGATGACAATGGTAATCCTCCACTTTGCTGGAATGAAACCTGTACTTAAGCTGTGGTTGAATAGGATGCTCAATAGTGAAGCTAGTTCTTGTTGAAGATGGTGCAGAATACAGCCTGGGATACTATTAGGTCCTATGGAAGCTGTGTTCTTTGCCTTGGTTAGAGCATTTAACACTTGATCTATGGAGATTTGAGTTGTGGGACAAGTACCAAGGATGTCAAAAAGGCCTTTGGGGGAACAGGGAGTGAAATTTTCACTGAACCTATCTTCTAGCAAGTTGGCTAAGTCAACAGGATCAGTGTAAGTGATACAGTTAAGTACTAATTCAGAACAGACCTGAGCTTTGCCATGGAGGTTCCTGATGTAACTGAAGAAGGCTTTGTTGTTTCCCTTTGTTTCAGAGGCTAGTTTCAATTCATAATTGACTTTCAATGTTTTTTCTAGTAATCTAATTTGCTTGTTGAGGCTAAGGAGGGAATTTTTCCAATTTGGAATTTGCTCCTTTTTACCCTTGGACAACGGTTTCTTCCTTTTGTTGTAAAGCCTGTTGATAGAGGATGTCCACCAGACAGGTTTGTGTTTTCCTGAGGAGCAGGTTTTAGTTCTGCTGGGTATGGCTGAGTCCATGCAGTTGTACAGGTGCTTGTATACTGCTTTGGCGTACTGTTCAGCAGAGTTGGGAGGCGGTGGTTTGAAGATACTGATACCCACCCTTAGGAGGCTGTAGTCAGCTTTTGAGAAGTTTTCAATGCCTGACTACAGTTGGGGGGGGGTTGGGTGGGATAGAAACTTTGAAAGAGACAGACCGATGATCTGATCTCACCAGGGAAGAACATACTATGGGAGTGGTGCAGTGGTCACCCATGTTGGTGAGAACCAAGTCCAAAATGTTATCTCCTCTTGTGGGGGGTGTGATGAGCTGGTCTAGTCCATTAGAACTGATGAAGTCAAGGAACTGTAGGGTGAGTGTATTAGTGCAGAAATAGTTCACTCAGTCTATGGTGGGGTAGTTGAAGTCACCAAGTATCAGGGTGTTAAGAGGTACCTTAATGGAGTCAGGTAAATCCAGGAAGGAGGAGTGGGTGCCCTGAGTCATGGATGGGGGTATGTAGCTGGCTATAACTTGGATGGGTGTCTTGCCAACTATCATTTGCACCTAGATTAGTTCCAGTGGGTCGTGCTGGCAAACCAGTCTGGAGGTGTATCTGTCCTTAATGAATATAGAAACTCTGCCACCCTTAGTCTTCCCAACCTCATTTTGGGGTCAGAATATGTGAAATGAAGTATAGCCTGGTAAGGCAGGGGTGCTCTCCGCAGCCCTGAACCAAGTTTCCATGACCTCACAGACATTGACATTTTCCAGTGCGAGGAGACCCTCCAGTGAGTGTATTTTCAGGGTAAGGCTCCTAGCATTAAGCAGCAAGACCTTCAATTTGCAAGGAAAATGTAATTTATTCAATAGACTCACAACTTTCTGTACATGCAAGACATAGCATTAAACTTGAAAGTGGTAATACAAGTGAAATCACAAACCAAGAGGAAAATGGAGCCCATTTTATAGGAGTATGAACAGGAGATGAATTCACATGAAAAATAACAACTTAATCAGAAGATTGAACTTGAAAGACAAAAGAGAAATCGGTTTCAAATTCAAGATGACATGGTGTGTTTATAATTCTGAAAAGGAGAAACTGGAATATGAACTGTAAATAGCTGACAACACTCCACTTGATCTGTAACTAAAGTGTCAGAATGTGCAAATGGAGAGTGAATTATTAATGGTACTAGTCTGAGACACTGAGAACAAAGGTAAGAACTGTACGTAGACTCCTGCTTACTGCAATAAAGAGGCATAAACTATAAAAAAGTGAATGTGTAAATGAAAGTAAACATTTGGCTCTGACCAGTGAGGAACTTTAAAGGGCTATATATAAATAAATATGGAGATGCAATAACAGTGACTTAAATGCACTTAACACTTCCAGGAGTTGGAAAAATGCAAAAAGAATAAAAGGTTTATTAATAGGCTGTAAGAAAAAAAGAGAAACCCTGGGATTCATGAAGCTCAGCGCAAGGACAGCATTAGCCTTGCACCGAGCGTGCGGCTTAGAGATGGGGCAGCAGCACCATATGTATATTAATGAAGACGCACTGCCGCACCCTGCATGTGCACAGGAAACTTGCGCAAGTGCAGGGGGCGTGTTTAAGCGCTGCACAGAGGCATGAACATGTCTGCTACAGTCACGCAACCTAAAATGCTGACTAGAACAGCTTGCCTCTAATACCAATCAATCCTGTCAGTGTCCATGGATACTGAAATGTATGCAAAGCATATAAGAGAGTTCCGCGAACAACATAATAAAATCGCAGGAGTAAACACACAAGCACGTAGCTGAATGTTGAGCCCCCGTCCCTAGAACTATTACATTTAAAACCCCGTATTTCATTGTAATGTTGATTTTTATACCAAGTGGAAATGAAATGCACCGTGTTTGCGTGCCACTGCCCTTTGCTAAGCCTAGCCCAATGGTTAGAGCATTTGCCTAATATCTGCTCATTCGCGGTCTGAGTCATCCTTGTCTGGATGGCCCAAAAATGAATGGGTAGTTTCTGGGTCAACCTACTATGTCATGAAAGATAAGTATTTGCGTGTACCTATGTGCGTGAAGTACAGCATGTGGAAGACCAAATATGCTAGGGTTGTCCTCACAACCATATTGGTACCATAGATATGTAGAGTACGCAATGTGTACTGCTGTCTGTGCCATGGGCCAGCAACCAGAGAAGGGATGGATGGTGTGCATGTGGAATTTGGTGGAGGTGACAGGTAATGTAATAATTCACCAAGGGGACACTGGGTTGGATGTACAATAGGTGAACTGGAGGTGTACAAGGGAGCAGTGGGTGAATCAAAAAGGAAACCAAAGAACATACATTCACATCCCCAATACACCCTGACAGGCCATACTGCAGAACACAATCCCACAAACATATACAGCTACACATCAAATATACATGCATATAAGTAGTTGTCAAGTATGTGTCCTATTTATAAATATGTATACTTGCAAATGTATACATATGTCTATCAGAAACATATGAACAGTAACATGTACTATACATATGTACACCAACCGACTGTCACATTTGTTTGCCAGTAGTGTGGAATGCCTATAGTAAAGTCATATATCCTAACTACCATCCATGCAGAATGTACCACAGATGGTGTAGTGGTCAAACCGGTGACTAAGATGTTTCTGTTCCTGGGTCCAAGCCATGCAAGGGCTGCTAATTTTATATGATGCCCAGAATAATGGCCGTTGGATATAGGGTGATTAAGTCACTTACAAGCTGAAGTAAGCGGGTATGCGCAGCGGTAAGTGGCAGTCATTCAACAGTATGGGAAATGTAAATAAGTATGTAGGTGTATATGCATGTGTATGTGCAGACATACATATATATATATATATATATATATATATATATATATATATATGTATGTATATATATATCCATGAAAAATGAACATGGTCACAATAAAGCAGTCATAATGAATGTGAAGGGAAACAGCAGTGGAAACCCCTGTATTTTTTAGTGCTGTCATATCAAGCTGGCCAGAGGTGAGCAAACCTCCTGCCTCTCCAACCGCAGGTAGGATGCTAACAGTGGAACTATGTTCATGTGCTAAGTCTGACTTTCAAGCAGGTACAGGGCAGTCCCAGTCTCCATTCAGACTAGCAAAAAAAATGAAAGACTAATTGAACACCCTGACCATTATATGAACATATGTCCCAGGACAATAAGCTTGGGACATCTGAATATACCTGGAGTGTGCCAACACATGGGACGTGTCTAGAGCAGTAGGGAGTGGTGCATGTGTAGTGGTGTGGTTTATTTCTGACCGGAGAATGGATGACTGCTGTGTTAGTGATGTTTTTCTGCGTTTGTTCTGGTAACTATGAACCATGGGTATACATGCAAATGAAGCAGCACAGCAATAGTGTAGTGCTCCTATTATATATATATATATATATACATACATATATATATATATATATATATATATAATTATTTATATATATATATATATATATATATATATATATATATGAAGAATTAACGTCATAACAATAAAGCATAGACAAGGGATGAGAAGGGAATCAACAGCAACTCTGGTATTATATAGTGCTGTCAGCGTATGTCATAGCAAGCTGGCCAGGAGTGAGCAAAGCACTGCTACTCACACCACATGACCTGACAGTTCCTATCATGTGTTTCTATGCAGTCCAGGCTACTGCATCACAGGTCCTGCACAACAACATACCATATGCCAGAGACATGTGTATAGTTCTAAAGGTGGTCAGAGTTTATGGGTATGTGGCTAATCATGGCAGACAGGCAGTTGACAGTATGTTTGCCCTCATATAGCTTGGTGTTTAACATAGTGCTAGGGTTTACATTCACAAATGAGTACTGTTGGCCATGTTTCCGGCCACGTGTTCTGAGGTGTGACACAATTATACGAACTATGTCATACAGTCTTTGTATTCTGTTGTCTGTCTATTCCAACTTGGAAGGGTCTTGCTTGGCCAGATACTTAGAGGCCTCTGTGGATGTATGTGATATCTGGTGGAATGTGTGTGTGTCCTTACTGTGTTCTGGTAAGGGTATGTATTGGTTGTCGTGATGAGATGCATGTGTTAACCTACACCTCTTGGCTGTCTAGTCCAGTCATGGGTGTAGTATGGACTGCCTTCAAGATCACCCCTGTAGCTGCATCCCAGACAATGTTTGGGGTGTGGTGTTAGGTGGTTTTGGCAGTGTACATGGCATAGAGATTGCATTCCCACAGGATGGCCACATACACAAAGCTGATATTAGTAAACACCAGTAGCTGAGTAGTGGACATGCCTGTATGAGCATTCAGTACTACAAGTGCCACGTACTGTATTTAGTATACCTAACAGCTTATGAAGATGTTGTAGACAGTGATGCTCACATTTAAATATTTGAGTTATGGATGTGGCAACACTAGCTGTTACAGGAAAATGGTAGCTACCTTTAGTAGCAATCCTCCTCTGAGGGCCACATCACATCCTGATAGTTGATTACAGATGATGCAAGTGTGAACAGGGCTGTATCCTTGTCTGGGTATAAACTTACATATCCAGCAGAACCATGAGCTCTGTTGGGCACAGACACACACTCCCCACACAGAGTCAAATATCAATAGATTCTGCTGCCACTATCGACATGATCAGGATATAATCAGATAGTGCACTCCATCACCTATGAAGCTGCTATTACTCATGGGCAGCAGTTTCCTACATCTTACACGCCTACTGCAGATGGCACACTGGAGTTAAAGATGATATGCACCCTGTTTCATTACCAGTACTGTCAACATATTTCTAAGCAGCTGTTAGTCTGGCAATGAGAGGTTAAGCTACACAAATCTACATGTCCAACCAGTGTGTCTCTACTGTCAATATCTACTCTATGTAGGTGTGCACATAGCCATTTGGCACAGCCCTGTAACAAGGGTCAGCACACATTTGCAGAACATGTACACATGCACAGCTGTCATTGATTGCAAACAACAGTAGACAGGTGGATATTAGGCAAGGTGGACTTTTAGGCAAGGCTCATAAGACAAACCCACCACCGTACATAGCACAAGTAACCAGAAACTGAGGGTATTGCTACTCAACACCAGAAGTCTAAACCTCACATTGCACACACTCGAGGCACTCCTCAGTATGGAGAACATCGATATCTGTGCAGTAACAGACACCCAGTTTAAGATCCAGAGAGTACCCCAGCACCACCAGGCTATAACTCATACCACATATTTTGGCCACAGAACCCAGACTGGAACACAAAAGGTGGGGGGTGTATCCATATTCATCAAGGATACTCACACATCCAGGTTAGTGGTGCAGCACGATGCATCAGAGATCATCCAAGTGCAACTGACAATGAGCAACACTGCAATCCAAATTATAGCTTGCTACAGATCACCCACCATGACCCAGGACCCACATCCACATTTCCGGGGATACTGGGAAATATGCGGGTCCTACCAAACACCCTAATACTTGGTGATTTCAATTACCCAAACATTAACTGGGAGAACTACTCGAGTACTAACTCTCTTGCCCAGCACTTCCTAGAATTTCTCGACTCAAACACCCTGGAACAACTGGTCTACACCCCCACCAGATGGAACAACATATTGGACCTGGTCATCACCAACATGGGCAACCAGTGTTCCACACCCGATGTCAACCCCTCACTGGTTAGATCAGACCATACACTAATCACTCTGGATATTCACATTCCACCCACAACCCCAAACAAAGAAACCATAGTGAAAATATTTTCCAAAGCAGACTTCACATTGCTTATGCCCGAGATGGAACGGTTCACAGCCCCCATGCCAATGGACAATACTGTCCAAGATGCTGAAACCTATACAAATGCACTCTATGATCATCTGCAGGAATGCATGGATGGTGCTATCCCAAGTCTAACCTAGACTCACTCCTCCAAGAACAGGAAACCGGTCTGGTGGACCCCTACCATACACAGGCTCTACAATAGTAGGAGGTAACTAGTACAGATAAGAGCGAAATCCCTAGAAGGACAGACATCCCTGATCAATATCAGCAAGAAACTACAATCGCTAATGAAATCATCCAAGGCTAGCTTCAAAAGACAATTTCCCAAGGACCCTACAGACAACCACAAAGCGTTCTTTAGCTATGTCAAGAACCTAAGTGGGAACTCTCAGATCTGCTCTGAACCGACTGATATTGCCAGCATTTTGGCAGACAGGTTCAGTGTAAACTTCACACCCCTCTCAACCCCTAAACGGCCCTTAACCATACCAGAAGAATGTACGGCCCTGGCAATCACCAACACACAGGATAAAACATCCCTATCCAAAGCCACATATACAGCCTCAATGGGACCAGACAGTGTCCCAGGCTGTGTCTTACATGAGCTCAAAATGAACTAACCCCTCACCTAAACACACTGCTGAAACACAGACTCTCTACAGGCTACATACCCACAGAGTGGCACACAGCAACAGTGATCCCACTCCACAAAGGTGGCGCCACAATGGACCCCGGGAACTATTGCCCTATAAGCCTCACTAGCCTGGTCTGCAAGGCTATGGAGCGCATCATCATGGAACTCATTAACAGAGACATTGGGAATCTCCAGACACTCGACCCAACCCAGGTCTGCTTGACTGAGTGCAGATCATGCCTACTGAACCTGTTTGACGTCTTACAGTCACCTAGACTTTAGGTGTGGGTTGTGGTAGTTCACACATACTAGCTGGACCTCGCTAAGGATTATGACACCATTCCCTACTCAGGTATTGTTTATAAACTCACCAGCCAGTGCATACACCCATACATCAGAGGCTGGGTTGCCAAAAGGCTTACACACAGAACCCACATGGTAAGCCTAGCAGCCTCCAGGTCCAACTCTTAACCAGTCACAACTGGTGTCCCACAGGACTCAGTCCTGGGACCCCTACTGTTTGCCATATACTTCTCAGAGGTACAGGCAAACACAGGTGGACTACAGCAGACTATGTTTGGTGATTACTGCAAACTGGGAGCCATAATTGACAGTCCAGCTGTCACAGACATCCTTCAAGGGGTCTCACATAGACCAACACAGAGTGTCACAGTCATGGCCTCCAGCTAAAGGCCACAAACCGCATGGTCATTCCATGTTGAGAAAACTAAACACCCACATATTAACACATCAGTGGCAGCCACTTTAATACAGACGAGGTAATGGGTATGTGGGGACTACATTAGATAGTGATCTCTCCTTTGACAATCATATCGCCAAAGTAATTAGGCCATCCATCTATGTAAGCCATCTGATTACTTAAGGGTTCGCATCTAGACATACTGAGGTTATTGTGCCCCTTTACTCATCACTCATCAATCTCATTATTGAGTATGATAACCCATTTGGGATGTACCTCAGAAGACACATCCAACAGCTGGAGGGTCCACGAACTTACCTCGCCAAGAGCATTAGTGGCCTCAGACATGTGTCCTATGCTGCCAGATTGCATGAACTCTTGCATTACTCAGTGGCATCTCGTTTACTCAGAGATGATCTTTGCTGCCCAACAAAGCCATGTCCAAGTCAGGCTTAATGGATATGCTCCACCTATGGGAATCCATGTCAAAGTGAGCCACACACTGTAATGAGCTAAACCTTACCATAACCATAACTGGAAGAAGCTGGAGTGACAGATTCCTGTCACAGTTACTTTGGAACTACATCCCTGATTACATTATATGGAGCCCCTCACTAACACTCCAGGGACACCTTGCAGAGTGGGTGGGGAACAGTGGGTACACCCCAGTGATCCTGCAATTGGCTCTGCTCCACAGAGGGACAGTTAGTTAATCAATGGGGTGGCGACAGCTGACACATTTTAGCTAGGCGTATGAATGTCCTCGGGCAGTTAGCCAATTACCTACCTATGTACCTATGAACCTATACATACAGTATCAGCACATGCTGATAGCTTAATTTACTGTTCAGGTGTTGACTTACCTTGTGCCAATAGCAGTTGTGTGTGCAATAGTTGAGGGCTGTCTCTGTAGGATGCACACAGTAGACCACCTGTACATGACAATTTACAGGTGGTCTTGTGTGTGTGTCATCCATGTTTACTGTTTACTGTGTGTGCAGGTAGAGAAGGGTGTCAGTCCATAGGTGCCTACACTGTCAGTGTGTGTACTATACATTCCCTCTTTGCCAAGACATGGGCATACTGGACATGCCTCCATCTGCCTATTGGGGCTGGCTCAGGGTGCTCGTGGTCTGAGTACCTCTGTGCCTGTGGGGCCCTTGGCAACAGTGGTGAGCTGTGAGGGCCTTCACCATTCTGTCCCTGCTGCAGCTGTTTCTGCAGGATCATATTGTGTAGCATGGCACATACTATGAAGATGTGGGCACACATGCCTGGAGAGTACTGAAAGGCTCCACCAGATATGTCCAAGCAACGAACCGTGATTTCAGCATCCCAAACACACACTCTATGATGATTCTGGTTTGTGCATGTGCCTCATTATGGCATTCTTGCATGGGTGTGTGTGCATTTCTGATGGGAGTCATCATCCACAGTTGCAGTGCATAGCCAGCATCCCCCACAAGGTGGCCATATGGGATGTCCCCCCTGGCAAATACCTAATACAGCTGTGAGGCATGCCAGATGTGGGAGTTGTGATTGCTTCCAGGGCTGCCAGCACACACATCCATGATAATGCCCTGGGCATTGCGCACAACCTGGCAGTTGATGGAGGGGTATCCCTTGCGGTTTATGTAGTGCCTACCCTGCTCACCGGGTGGTGACTTGATGTGTATGTGCATGCAGTCTATTGCACCCAGTACCTTTGGGTATTCTGCCACACGGTGGAAGAGACGCATATTGCTGGTCAACTCCTCTGGCATTCGGGGGAAGTATATGTGCTCATTGGCATGTGGTAACATGGCATTCAGGAACTGGTGGAGTACCCTGGATGCTGATGCCTATGAGACCCCCAGGATATCCCCAGTTGGCCTTTGGAAGGTACCTGTGGCTAGTATTCTCAAGCTTACACATACCTTCATGTCCATTGGTATGGGTTCCCCTGTTATTTCTCGCTCTGAAGCATGACCATCACAGCTCAACAAGTTGCTGTATGGAGTCCCTGTCCACCCTGTAACGCTCTACTATCGCCAGATCATTTAGCCCCTGGTAGGTTATCCTTGGTCTGAACACTCTTCTCCTCCTCCGGTGCCTGAGGTGGTTGTCAGCATCATCCTCCACACCACGTTCAGTCTCCAACACATGCTGATGAATCAAAGCTATGGCAGCCCCTAACATGTACATTTTAAAAGTTCCCCGTCTGTTTACACCAATGGTGCAGAGTGTTTGGGAATACATAAGTGTGTGTGAGGTGCTTTCACACTTTATACTATTGTGCTAGCGATGCTGCTGATGTCATTGGGTGTGTATGTGCAATTCCAGCTGCAGGGTATCTTAATTATGGGTTTTACAGTGAGTACTGCAATTGTGGGGCCTTTGGTGTTGAATTATGCTTGCCTGCCGTGATTTATCTGTTGCCCTTTATTTCACTTTTTAACCCAAATCCCCTCCCATTGACAGGCATGCATCCAGCTGTCGGCCTTTTTGTTTTGTACTTTCCATGCCCAGGAATGTGTTGTGAAATGTGTTATGTGGCTGATCTACTACAATTTTGTTATGTTCTGCTGTGACAGTTCTGTTTTCTTTGCAGTACGGCACCTCCCCTTTCCTGTTCTGCAGGTAGCTGCTAGCAACCTTGTTAGCTGTTGTCAATGGCTCACTGTGGGGTCCTAGGTGTTACTTACTCATTTGTACTCCTATTTCCATGCTGCAGCATTTCCTTATCTTTTTCCTGTATCTTTCCTGTTTCTGATCTGGTGCTTGCCGTGTACAGCTGTTTACCGGGTTTACAGTGCGTTTTCATCCATGTTCACATGCACATTCGGTTACCTTGTGTGCTCTTAGCTAAGCAAAGCTATGGCTACTTCAAGACCCCCCCTATCCTGCAGCTTTGCTTAGCAACAGGCAAACCGGGTTAGCAATGCTCCAATGTGCTTACAGCAATGGCGACACACCCCTCTCTTGATGTCATTTTTATCTCAAGGGCTCACATTGGTGTTATAACACTACACTGTTTTGTGCATCCTTACACCAGCGGGAAGTCTGTGATTCAGTATTACTCCTCTCATTTGCATGGCATTGCCTACTAATTCCTAGCTACTGCGCATAACACTGTCACTGCCCCTTAGCAACCCTTAAGCCATGAGTATGGTGTACCATGCCTGCCATTGAGTATTATGGGGAAATCGTGATATGTGTTTCACTGCAGTTTTATTCTATATTTTTATATATTCCTTGTGATCCCCTTTGAGCACTGATGCCCTGCACTTTAACTTCGCGTTAGTGTGAGCATAATACTAAATGTTCTTTTTCATATTTTGTGCATGTTGTTTTATGCCAATGGCTATATATTTATCCATTGGCATATATTAACAGTATAATACTTGGGTTTGGTCTGCTGTCATGGCTCCGATTTTATGTTTGAAAAATGTAAATCTTTTTTTCAGTTTACATTTCTGCATGCTTACAATATGCCTGCACTGCTTCCTGAATTGCTATATACCTTCATTTGCATGCTGCACTGCTGCGCATGGGGTGATTAGCATAAAGGCACCGGGAGCTGTGCAGGCATAGTGTATGCAGGTAGTGCACGTGGAAACAGCTCGTATCTGAATCACTCGGCAGCCATATTTGGTGTTAGATTGCAGACGCTACACCTGCACCTGGCGCAAACTTCATGAATCCCAGGGAAAGTTGCTTCACAGTGTGGGTGAACAATTTGATGCTATTTTCAAGCTAACCACTAAGTTTAAAAATCTGATGGCTGAAAGTAAGCCCAAAGCAACTGTTTGAAGGAAGGTAATAGCAAATTAAAACAATGTTTGTCAATTCTTGCTTTGCATATTAACATCATAAAAGAAAGTCATATTGCTGTAACAAACCTGCAAAAGGAAAATTGTTCCTTCAAACAGAAGCTCACTGACAATCTGATGCAGAGAGAGAGAGAGAGAGAGAGAGAGAGAGAGAGAACTGACTAATGCAGAGAATGGCAGAGACATTCAGAGTCTGAAAATCAGAAAAACAATTGGACAGAACTGTACTAAAAGCCAGGCTAGCATGGCTAGTAAGGTCACAAGACAAAATAGTTGCAGAGCCTAATGCAGCAGAAACTACCTAAATCTAACTGGGAGTGTTCAGAGTGTCAGAGGTGTACTGCATGCTTATTAAGTCATTCATGCACTTTCAGTGTCCACCATAAAAGGAAACTCTATAACTGATCCAGAATTAATGCCAATACAAGATAGGAAAAGAAGTCAAGTAACAGAAACTGATAATACATTAATAGATAAAGCCCCTGGGACAAACCAGGTAAAAAGAAGCACTTCTGCTTCATGTAAGGTCTCAGTAAAAATGCAATCAGTTGTTTCAGAAGCTTGTGTCAAAATGAGAGATGATGGAGATGATTCTGATGTTAATGGGGAAAAAGGGCACAATATGAGATTTTTGGATTTCCAGCACAACATATATGGGTAGAATGAATATTTAAGGTCTATTATTTTTTGTTTAATGTCATATCATGGAAAAAAATTGATAATAGCAAATTAATGTTCTGAATTGACTAATAAAAGAAATGCAACAGAATGTTAATTCACTGACCTAACAGGTTTTCCTGAAAGAATATTCTGTAGAAAAGAGGATTATATATGGAATACAGTAAATGCAATGTTTCCAGGTTAGACATTTTGCCAGAAATTTTCTCAGTTATAGTAATGCTTGGAGAAAAGATACTCTGTACCACTGAAATCGTGGGCCAACCAAAATGGGATATGCCTGTCCAATAATGCTCACAACCGCAAGTCTGAACTAGAGTAAGGCTATGTGATATAGATCCCCCTAATGACCACTGTGGGATTTGTGGTGCTGCGGTGTTTGGGCACTGTGGGAGGAAGATTCAATGTGCATGCTCTGAATGAGGAAAGTAGACCACCCGTCTTGTGAAAAGGGAGGAAGACAAGCAGAAAGACAGGGATAGTCAGAGTCTTGGAGAACACAGCCTGAACCGGAGAAGCACATATCCAGGGAGCCTGTTAATAGAGGTACCTAGACAGGAAGTGAGAGACAGAGTCTCTGAAAGTGTACAAGGGAGTCAGTCTGAGAGAGACAAAGCAACTGGAAAACCTTCAAGTTAGACAAGAAAAATTTGACCAGTGATGAATTGGTTTTCTTGTTAATAGCATGTAAGGTCCTGAAGATGTAATCTAAAGTCACCAAGTTCAAGTGCAAGATTTTTTTTTTCTTTTTTGAAGAAATGACTGTGCTGCATTTACAATTCATCTTCTATGTAGCACAAATGCAGCAATGCTAGACACTAAGTCAGTAGTAGTAGCTGGAAAGTTAATTTTGGGATTCACCTGTGGCCAGTGCTGGTGGCGTATATGGATAAAGGCCTGACTATAACCCAGACAGGGAAAATGGATGGGCTCATCCTTGGGAAAGACAGGAGAAGAGCCAATGGTACACACTGCTAGTGATGCAGTGGGTGGCCTAGGAGGGGTGGTATTAAGGTTACCAAGCCACTGATGGATGGCAGCTTTCAGAGCAAGAACACATAACGATGCACTTAGAAGTGGAGACTATTGTGGGACAGTGCAGTAATATAGTTTGCACCTCTCCTTGCTTAGAAGATGGGGTTATGCTCTGCAAATGATTACATTGCTGGGATACTAGCAAGAGCACGATCCACCCTTATGACTGCCTAAATAATGCTCCCCCTCAATCGGACTTTTCTTGTTTCAGCTTTAGTTGGAAACCCAGGGGCAGAAAGATGAAAGGGCACTGTCTGACTGTGGGGAGATTTAATGGCCAACAGACACAGGCAAAAATCTCCTAGCAAATTAAAAAAATGACCTACTATTCATGCTGAGATTTAATGAAATATGTTTACGTTGCTAAGAACAGTGTAATCAAAAATATTGCAAAGAATACCACTAATAAAATAAAGAATAAAACACTAATTTTAATTTATTAATTTGGTATTTATCTAATGTTATTAATTAAAATTTACTTTTTGCAATTTCTGTTAAAAATATATTACATTGGTCAGAGTTTATTATATGACTATATTTTTATTTTCTGTATGCATACAGTCACCCTGGTCCTAAACCATGCAATAAAACAAGTGAGTCTGTAGTGCAGTATATAGAACTAGGTTCCATCAGTTCTGTAGCCAGAACAGATTCTCCATCATAAATGTGACTTCTAATTGTACTCCAAAATCAAATCTTCAAATGGATTTTAAAACAAAGGCTAAACTACGTAAAAATATATTAGTCATATGACTGTTGCACTATTCTTAAAGACAAAACATATTAGAATGATTAAATGGTTCTCAGAGATTTCATTATGCTTGTTTCTTTACTGGCAGTAGAAAAGCTTGTCAGTAGATTTCTCATTTTACTTTTTATAAAGAAACTAAGCTCCATGCTGTTACCACTGACCTTGTTACTGTGCATGTATGTAATTCTGGGTCACCAACATTGCTGGCAGCAGATGATAACGGATATGTCTGGGGATGTGGTGATAATTACTGGAATAACATTCAGAAGGTGTTCCCTGATTTCTGCTAGTGACCTTGGAAACAAATTTATGACATTAAGACATGCTATAAAACAGTAACACATTTAAATATATAAAGCTTCTCTCTTTCAAAAATGTGACACAATTGCATGAATGCATGAGAATATATTTATAATGCTTTCTAATTCAGACTATGAAATTTTATGTAATTTGTTAACATCCCATCACTAATTTCATTTTGCAAGATGTAGGGTATATGAACATGCAGCGTTTATTCAACAGTGCAAGAAGCAGATATACATATACACAGTCTGAAGAGCAAAGATGTGTGACATTTTATTTCATGGCAGTAGTATACAGGGGAGAGATAGTGCACCATGTGGGCTGTGATGAGACAGATCATGTGTATTGTAGAGTTAACAAGAAGCTGTCATCCCAGACTACAATCAGGACATTGACTGTATTTCATTTTCTGATATTATCTATTTTACTTAAATACTTTACTCTGTCTGTTGTGCTATTTTTATATTCACCCTTATAATGTTCTTCTATGTGTCTCGGACATTGTACCTACTTTATTAATGACCCATTTTATTTTTGGACAAAGTAATTTATTAACCATATACACTTTATACAGTATGACTTATTGTCCATATTACAGTCTTTCCAATCCCATCAGTGGCCAGCCACTTTTGCCCTGTACTGTTCCTAAATTTTATACAACTGTATGTTAACCAACAATTGATGGTTCTTTTTCATTTTTTATCATTCAACCATATAATAGGGCGGCCACGGTGGTGCAGTGGTTAGCATTGCTGCCTCTGCCAGCAGAAGTCTCCGGGTTCGTCGGCTGCTGGGGTGGGTGCTGTCTGTCGCATGTCTCTCCCTCCCTGGTGGGTCGTGTCCTTCCTCCGTTTCTCCCCCTCCCTCCTCCCACATCCCAAGGACCATGCTGCAGGGGATTTGGGATTGGCCCTAGGCCTGAGGTGGTGCGTGGTGTGTTGTGCCTTCTGGCTGGCAACTCGCTCGCGCCGGGCAACTAACTCTTCCTTCATGAAAAGGATTCGGTGATCCGCGTAGATGCAAAGATCCCGAAGAAAAGAAGAAGAAGAAGAAGAAGATCATTCAACCATATAATAGCTACATTTGTTAAGCATAAATGTTCCTTTTCCCTTTATCTGTATTAGCTTAAACAAATTTAAAACTAAAATCTATAACAACACTATATGCACACCATTGAGCAACATTACCTACCTAATTCAAACTTTTTGTTATACCTCAGCTTTAAACTTGATAGACTTAGTTTATTTATTCTCTAGCTCCCCCCCATATTTTACCAACCACTGCAACCGAGGTAACCATATTTTGCTATATGCGCTTACTATTTGAATTTGACTAGCTCCTCCCTCTTCCTTATCTCTTCCACTATCTCTATTGTCTTCTCTAGAGTTTGAGCTACCCTTTGCTTCCATTGCCTCATAATACCTTTTTTGCCACTAACATTAAGAGTCCATGTAGTTCCAACACACTTCCTAAGTCTCCCCTGTTCCCTAATGACCTCAGAATTTTTCCTTTAACAAAATCTTTTACCACCTGTCTTAACTAATGGAACTCTGAACAATTACAAAAAGATATGACACCAGTCCCCTTTCCTCTCTTAACATCTCCAGTAATTACTGTTTGCTGGATTAAATATTTTACCAATCCAACCAAAAAGATAAACATATTTGTGGAGGCATTTCCATGCAAATATTCTGAATTTCCTACTTTTTATTGCCTTAGTAGGTAATGTGCAGATATAAATCTAATCCTTCCACATTATGTCCACACTCAGTAATCTCTCCCAGCCTATCTTCAGTCCTTGACAAATAAACGTCTGGTCATACTAAAGCTGTTTCTTAACTATATCTATTTTATTTATTTTTATTATGCTCCCCTCTTTACTTAATATTAACCACTTTATCATCTCTGGCCATTCTTCCTGTTTTCTGAGTCCATTTCCATTAATTATCACCTATCTCATGGAATTGTATAATGACTCTAACTCTCTACTTAGATATAATTCTCCCTGCACCTCCTTGTAACTTTCAGTTCTGTTTTATTTTTAATTTACATCTGATACCAGTACTTTAAAGGAGTGGTCAGTGCATTCTGCCCCTCAGTGCATCACGTCACCTACCTTCTTCTTTCCTTGAGACTACTGGGAGTATTTCTTGATTCCTCCCTAACAAAAGCACTTACCTAAAATCCATAAACACTGTTTTCTTTATAGAGGAAGAAATGGGAAGCTTTAATCTGTTTGAATGATCTCCCATAAAGCCTTTAACATATTTTTCTGCCCTATGCATTTCTCCCCATCACTGTTTGTTTCCATATTACACAGTATTGATTGTCTTTGTGCACTGCATCATTCTAACCCAATAAATGGCCTGTAAATAGCTTACCTCATCCTCCAGCAATGAGTACCAAATGGTCCTTTTTCCCTTGGGGCAGCCACCTTCTCCTCTTCCATGCCTCAAAAAATAGTTCATCCCTTTCTTAATTTAGCTAAAGTTCTGGCTTCTGGTAGCATCCATTATGATTGCCCCAAGTAAAGTGTGTTTGGAAGCACGTGCCATTTCAATACCTGAAATTTCTGATGTCATTATAATCTCACTTGTTTCCATTTCTTTACCACCTTTTTAATTTTTTGCAACATCTGGCAAGATTGTTCCAAAGACTCATTGTGTGTGTCCTTTCTCCATATTCCTAAGTACTTTAGACCATTTTTGCCCATGATAGCTGAATTTGACTTAGTCCCTTACCTATTCCCTCAGTATTAATGCCCATAATTTAAGACTTATCCACATTTATTTTGCAACCTGATATTCTTCCACATTCATGAGAATGTTCTAACAACCTGTTTATATCCTTACCTGTGTTGCTTAGTATCAGAACAATGTCATCAGTACAGCACGCAATGTTTAGTACTTGCAATCCCCATCAATACCCTTCTATCCTAGATTATCTTATCTGTGCAGCTAATGGTTCTATATAAACAGTGAACAGTAGGGGGATAGAGGACATCACTGCCTGGTGCCTCCAGTTAATTCAAATCTTTGAGACAACCTAGCCATTACCTTCACTCTCAAATTTGAACCTGAATAAATTGACTGTATCAGCTTTATTAGATTTTCTGGCATTCCTATCTTCCTTATTACTTCAAAACAAAAGTCTCACTCTACTCTATCAAATGTTTTTTTCAGCATCTAGTCCACAAATTGCTATTGATTGCACACTACTGTTTGCATCATGTAAAATCATGAATCTACATATTATGTGTTCAGATGTCCTTCTTCCCCTATAAATTCACATCAATCCTCATGATTAATTTCTGGCAGAATCTTTGCAAGACTTTTGGCTGAAAATTCACTTTTATCTCTTCCTTTATTTTCTCTTACACCTGTTCCACCTCTGTACCATCCAACTTTCCTTCTCGTCAACTATCCGTTCTACCATTCCATGTTGCCATGTACAATATTCTTTATTACCCAAATAATATGTTGGAAATCTACAATGTCTGTCCACTGATTCCCCCAAAGGAAACTTAATCCTTAGACTAATAAATGTATGGTCCAAATATATTATCTAAGCTACACAAGATCCTTGATCACTGAGTGCCTTGAAGAAAAAAAGATGTGAATTCTGCCTCCACATGCCTCTCTGCCACTCTCCATGCATTGACCATTCCCCCTGACAACAGAAACCTATTGCACATTTTTTTCTGTTTTCAAGAGGATTATCTCTCTTCTTCTTTTTATGAAAAATCATATTCGAGTCACCAGCTATAACCACTTGTCCTTTGTGAAATATGAAAATGACTAAAATTGCATTATTAAAAATGGCCTGTTAGATTTTGGAGGGGGATATATCCCTGCAATTGTCGACCTAGTTCCCTGTTAATTCCCTTTCACTATTGCACAACAAGCTTGAAATTTCTCTTTTTTCACCACCAATTCAAAAGGTGTACTGTTGTGTTTAATACAACTATGCCCTTTCTATGAGCCCCCTTATAGCCAGATCCCGCTATCATCTCAAAACCCCTTCTCTTTAAATTAGCTTGTTCAGTCTCATCCAAATGGGTTTCCTGTAGAAGGATTATCCCTGTGTTACTAGCCTTTATTTGTCCTAGGATACTTTCTATTTCAACAGGGTTTGTCAAGCTGTTTATATTTCAACTTAGGTATTTGTAATCACTCATTGCCTCTTTAAATTGTTGTTACTGCTTCTCTTCTCTTTCTGTTGCAGTAGCAATAGCAACATTTTCCCAGACTTCCCTCTACTTGCTCTTTGAGATCTTTTCCTTCTTAGGCTACATCTCAGTCTTATTACTAGTTTTGTAGCATGAGATCACTTCCTTCTTTGTCATCCTCTGTAAACATCTTACCAAAGATAACAGAGCCCTATATATATATATATATATATATATATATATATATATATAAATGCCCCACAAATGAACCTATTAAATCTCCTTTTTTCATCTGTCTTATTGCAGTCTTTAAAAGATAACAGAGCCCTCTGTTAACCCCCCATCTAAATATCTATATATCTATATCCATATATATTTATATCTATATCTATTTATGTATGCATCTATATAGGAACACACACACATTTACAAATATATATGTGTGTGTGTGTGTGTGTGTGTGTGTGTGTGTGTGTGTGTGTGTGTGTGTGTGTGTGTGTGTGTGTGTGTGTGTGTGTGTGTGTGTGTGTTTACACATCTTTTTATGGCAAACTCCCACGGTTGGAGCTTCTGCCTTTGATTAGATGCAGTTGTCCTGTCTCACTGTCATTTGCATAAGAGATGACTGTAGTATGCATCACCTATGAGACAGCAAGATTCTGCTCTACGTCCCAAAAGCTCCAGCCAAAAAACTTTCTAATAACATATACTGTTATTAATCAAAACGTCCTTGCCTGGCATCCACTTTCTACTTTTTTCACTCTTAATCTACTCGACCTATTCATATAATTATTTTTATTAGAAGTTTGCCTATGTAATGTCTGCCAATATAACTGATAACAACTGCAAAACCCACTCTTGTTTTAACCTCAGTTTGCCCACAGGCTATTTCCAACTCCATGTACTGGATTGGTATTTACATGTAGCTCCCACTGTATTTCATTGTAGAAGTAATAGACTATAGTTTTCCATTACACCACAAGGTGGAGCTCCTTTTCAGGGATATAAAAGACAATTTCGAAAGTGAAAGAGAAGACTGAGATACTAGCTGAAGGAGGGAAGACTGAAACTGGTAGCTGAAGGGAAAAAGGGCCTTGCAGCATGACTGGATTTTCTTTTCTAGTACTTTGGGACAGGAAAGTGTAGTAGCAGATTGTGTCTGTCTGTTGCTGATATCCTGGATGATGGTATTTTGTGGAATCAGGAGAGAAGTCTGAAACTAGTAGTTCCATGCCTGCATATGGTTCAAGAAAAGGAGTTCCTTTGGTCCTAGTATTGAGAAGCCATAGATGATTACCAGAGTTCTGGCAGGTGTTTTTCTACTTTTCTCATCAGAGGAACCACAGTGCCTGGTCACTAGGCTATTCTCAACAGAGTGGTGAGAGGATCTGGCCGACATTTTATATTTTTATAAGATTGTGGATTTCCCCCTCTAAATGCTTTGTGGATTACAAATAACAGGGATCCATATGAGCTCCAACTTGAGCTCCATCATGCTGGCAGCAAGACTGTAAGTAGTCACTGGCCAGTGAACAGGGTATAATAGAGTGTTTCATAGTTGGTCTGTTTAGAATTGATCAAGGGGTAGAGGGTGTTAGTACTGGTGAATGAAATTGCATTTTCTCATATTTGTATTGTGGCACTATAAATCTTTATTGTTCAATGATAATGCATTTTGCCATGTTAGTACTGCTGCCTTAAAGAATCTTTACTGCTCAATGACATTACATTCTCTCATATTTGTCTTGTTGTATTATAAATCCTCATTGTTCAATGACATTGCATTTTCTCATATTTATATTGTTGCATTATAAATCCTCATTGTTCAATGACATTGCATTTTGCTCGTGTTAGTACTGCTGCCTTCAAGAATTTTGCTGCCCAATAACATTGCATTTTCTCATATCCATATTGTTGTATTATAACTATTTTATTGCTTAATGACATTACGTTTTTTTCCCGTGTTTGTATTGCTGCATTATAAAGCTTTACTGCTCATTGATATTGCCTTCTTTGTGCATGTTTGAATGTCAAGACCTTTTTCTGTTGAGTTCTGGGGAAGACAGTGAATATATGTTTTCAATGCATGCATATCTCACCTTGCCTTATTGCTAACTGGTGCACTGTTTAAATAATTTGTTTGTGGTTGTGCTATTGCCTTTTAAACTAGATGTGTCACCCAGAATAAAATCTGTCATTCTTGCCACCTTGGTGTGCTGGGCCTATAGGGATGTCACCAGAGTCAGGTAGGAAGGAACCCATATCTACTTCAGCTACACCTGCGGGTAAAATGGGTCTATATTAAAAACTTGAACATTTACTTACCCGAACACCTAAACGCTGATACATCTTCATCGAACCGTGAAAACATCGATCGTCCTGAAGTGAGAAATCCAAAATGTCGATTTGTCATGGTTGGCCCTTCTGCGGTATAGCTCCATAAGGTAAGTGTGCGATAGTTACGGACCTTAGGGTTAGGGTGTGGGTTAAGGTAAGTGCATAGATGGTAATGTATGTTAGATTTAGTGTAGGGTTAGAAGTAGGGTTTTATTAAGTGTATGTGTGTGGATTATTTAGTTTGTTTGGGTATAGCTTTTTAAGGTAAGTGTGCGATAGTTACGGACCTTAGGGTTAGGGTGCAGGTTAAGTTAAGTGCATACTTGGTGGTATATGAAAGATTTAGTGCAGGGTTAGAAGTAGGGTTTAGTTTAGGGTTAGAAGTAGGGTTTTGGTTAGTGTATGTATGTGGTTTATTTAGTTTGTTTGTGTAGGTAGTATGTAGCATGCGGTGGGATGGGACAACTATGACATTTCAAGTTTTGAATTTCGTGGTTTAGGGCGTTCGGTGTATTTGCGGTTCACGGAATATGTGTCGGCGTTTAGGTGTTTGAGTAAGTAAACTTTCAAGATTTTGATATAGACCCGGGTACACTATATACATAATCTGCCTCTGGTAAAGTCCATTTAAATCTCCTGATAATATTGACTTCTTAATTTGACTTGATTTCCCACTCTAAACATTTCTACATAGCTATCAATCCAAGACTTTTGTTATATTTAACATGCCATTGTCCTTAGACTGGGCGTGGGCATCAGTCATTAAGTAAATACTTCTAAAGAAGCAGCTGACATTTGATTACTTTCCCTTTTTTGGGTTGTACCAACTATCATATGCGTCCCAGCATCCCTTTGCTGCTTGTAAATTTATAAATGCAAGCACAGCCCATTTTTTATGCATTAAATCCTAAATCATCTAACACTATTCCAATACAGTTAAGTTATATTACACACCACCAATTAGTTGCTATAATAGTACATTGCTAACATCACAACATTCTATTAACATGAAGGGAATCACTGATATATCACTATCCCATCTACCAGATATTTTTCCATTGGCTATATCATTTGGCCACAGTCAGTATGAGTTCAGTCCCACATACCACAATCCAATGACATCAGATCCACATCTTTATTTAATGATGGGAATCAAAGCTAATGGAAATAAATGAGTAAAATCTTTGCAGTCACATCCAGCCCTTCCACCCCCAGCTTTCCTACTCAAGAGGCTCACAAAAAGTCACATGCAAAGTTACTTACTGACTTTGTCTTTAGCATTGATTAAAACTAACTCTCCATATTACATTGTCTACTCCTACCTGAAAAACAACCAGTCATCCTGAGCCACTATGCAGACCTGGTCTCCTCTTCTCTTTTTCCTCTATCATATCTGCTTTGTTAAAGTCAGGGACCTAAATATGACCTGCAACTTAAATAGGACGTACCGGAGGGACAGATCTATTTCCCAGCAACTGCCTCATCTTTGGAATAGGCTACCTATTCATGTGAGACAGAGCACCTCTATGACACGGTTCAAAAGAAACCTGGGTGAGTGGAGGGGGCACCATAAATTCTTACCAGGAATAGTGCCCATAACCATCCTGGACATAGGCAGTCATTACTAAAAGCAATTTTGGGTATTAACTAACATTTCTATGCATACATTGAGATTAAAAGTCTAGGCGTGAAATTACTTCCGGGTGGATAGCCTAGTAATCTCCTATGATCCTTATAATCCTATGTATTTTTAAACAATGGAAAAACATTGCTTTTCCCATTTCTTGCAGATGACACCTGTTATTTGTTTGCCTGCTGTCCACCTCTCTGCTTTGGGAGTTGTGTATCCATCCTGTGCTACAGAAGTTCTAGACCCCTTAGGTTGAATAAAAGTTTTTGACTCACCTGGAAAGACAATTTTCACAGTTTCAGGGTATAACATCCTGAGCTTTAGCTTTTGCTTCTAACCTTATATTTGTTCCAGGATAAAGGTTACTCTTTTTAAGGAGTATGTCAGGTCGATGAAGGTGGTTTTGGCAAATGTAAAGAAAACAAATAGTCTTTGCCAAAATTACTTTAGCTGACAGTGGAGTTTGCCTTTTTCACCATTGTTGTGCAAACTCAGAGTTATGTGATGGTGTGACTCCCCACATGAGGGGATGCAGGAAAGTCTGCTTCACCTGCCAAAAAAAAATTCTTTGAACATTTGGGTTAGGTAGGTTTGGTGACTGTTTTTTTTTGATTGTTTGCATTCACCAAAACTACCTTTGGTGACTTGATATGAATTCTACTCTATCTTTCATGTATTGCAGACAGGTTTCTCATACTTCTTCCCCGATAGTACTAAAAAATTAAGGTTCTTCCTTCTGGATCTGTCTTCCTGATTGACCAATGATACATTCACCAGATCCAATCACACTTCGGTCACAGCCAGCATAGCTTTAAGTAACTAATTGTCTAAAATGAAGGATTTGAAAGTATCTGAGTGTTCATTTGTGTTTCTGTTATCTCTGTCTTTTGATGTCCATAGTAATAGCAAAGCTGGCATATATATTCCCAAGGTGGCGTTAATCTTCTGCATTTCCTCATAAATAGTAAGCACTATAACTTCTTCTTCCTCTCCTCTATTGTCTTGTGACATTGAAGATTCACCAAAGCCAATGGGGTTTGCCTAGGGTCTAGCAGCAAAGGGAACTGTCCTTGATTGTTTTTCCTTTTTTGGTTTGATTTCTGGCTTATTAGTAGGACTAGCTTAACATATCACAGTGCTCTGGGTTTCATATGTCTTCTCTCAATTTGCTTTACTTTTAACTTTTTTTTTTAACAGTTTCTTGGACTGTAGGCAGAGCTGAGCAACCACCATGTTTTTCAAGATCACACCACACAGGAAGTCCACTAATTATCCAGTTCTGAGGGCGTAGATGTCTCTGTTGACTTTCTAGCCTTCATCTCACTTTAGCTACTTAAATGTTGGCTGGTGACTCTTTTGCCTGCAATTTTGGTTTCCTCTTGAATACATACAGATCATTAAGTACAGCTATGTACCTCTCAAGGTAGATCCATAGCCTGTAATGCCTTGCCTGTCCTCTTCTGCTGGCCTCCATTCTTTCTCTGTTGCTTACCTGCTTCACTCTGTGTGTCTGTTATGTAATCTATTCACCAGTCCTGATCACTTGCATACAAATGTCTTGTCCTGCATATTATCTTTCAGATCGACCAGCTCGTAAATTAGTATGCATGTACAGAGTTTGCACTGTTTTAATTGGTTGTACTCTGTCTTGTTTTTACTTATGCTGTGACATTTTATTATTTATGATCCAAAGCATATTGCTGTTTTACTATCTACTGTAGTTTACTCGTCTACACACATTTCCTGTTTTCCAGGAGGGAAACCAGTTCTAGCTATCAGCTTTATGCAGATTTTTATCTGGCTAAACAGAGGTACAGACACAGTAGGTATCTTTTTCAGCACCATATATGCATGGTCTTGTGGTAAAATATAACCACAGTTGTTTTGCAAACTAATGTGTCCATACTCTAAAGTTACATTACACATTCCTGTATTAATTACTTTCATTTTCTTAAGTGAATGTAGCTTTCCTTCTCATCCTGACAAGGGATGCGACGGACATTTATCCTTTGTTTTACATTTATATTTATTTGCTAATTTGAGTGTACCAATGCAAGATGAACCCATTTCAGACAAAATTCAAGTATAAGGCATAACATATAATCAGTTTACAAAACCAAATACAACAGCAAAATAAGCAATAATTCAAAAAACATGTAATAAATGGTGGTAAGAATAACATCAGCAATAAAGAGTAAGTTAAACACATTACAATGTGTAAAAATGAGGGAAAAGTATAATAACACATAACTGCAAAGAATCAGTCTTATAGGAGAGGGACTATGAAAATTAACAAGGCTCTGAAAACAATAATAATAGCCAAAACACTATTTGGCTGTGGGTTTCAAGACTGTATCTACATTCTGGTGCCAGTAGTGCTTTGGGGAGATGTTTCTGTACATGTTGAGTACAGGAGCAAATATTAACAGACATTTAGGAAGGATTTGCATTAAGTAGATTGGCTTATGAGGATATAATGGTGTCATCTGATGATGGTCACTGTTCAGAAGGTAATGCCAAGGGGTAATGGGAGGTGGTTGTTAGTAGAATTGTCTGCACAGCTGAACTGTGGCTGAAAGTGAAATGACTGAGAAGGCAGAACAATGCAGAAGACAGAAAAGGTGCAGGTACATGACTAACATAGGCCATTCCTGCACAGCAGTGTGATTTGTTCATGAAGCAAATAAGAAGGAGGGGCCTGAAATAAGCAGCTTGTCAAAGAGTCTTAGCTCATGTGGTAGGCATCTCCAGATATGTAGCATCAGAGGTGGCTGGTCCTGCTGGAGTAGATCTACGGTGGCATGAGTTTTCTTGAAGTTTTAATTTAAGAGTAAGTGTAGCACAATGTTTAAATAACTGGAAATGAATCAACAGGATTGCTAACAGAAAGCAGACATATTCCTTGATCATGAGCTACCCAACCTTATAGAGAGTAAGATATCCATTCTTTCTCCCCACTGCACTTTAGTCAGGATCCTAGTTAAGATAATGGAGAGATAATTTTTGTTTTGATGCATTTATATTCCTCTGACGTTGGTTGCATGGCCTCTTGAATGCATAGATTACTGATGATTTTTAATCAGGCTCAAAGCAATTTGCTGATTTTCATTTTTAGGGTCTCAGTGTAAACAGAGAAGAAAAATAAGAGGTCTGGTATTAGGCCAAATTATCAAAGTCATAGAAATGTTCAAGGTTTTTGCCATTTGGATACATGATATTTGTTAAATTGCTTGATTTTGCCAAATCTCTTGTGGAGACAAAACTGCATGACATTGATTTTAATCATATTTATTTGGATCTGCATAGTTGTAGTGACCAGGCATGTTTTTAAGGCTTGTTGTAATTTAAATCATATGAAGCAAGACATATCACAAGATTACAAGCATTCATTACTGCTTAGGTATCTGAAATAAGATTCGGCAAGGCTCTCATAAGTAAGTGTAATGGCAGGAGTGCCCCATTGTTAACCCTGGAGTATTTCCAGTACGAATGTTACGTGCCTTACAAAGTGTCATCACTTCAATGACTATTTTTTGTAGTTTTGTAAGTAGCAATTCCTATTTGTGCCATGACCCTGATTAACATAAAGTGATTGACAACACTAAAGATCTTTGTAAGGTCTACAAAAACTGCTTTGTTTAGCAGATAGTTGTAAGCTAAATAGTGTGTCTGTGAGCAGTAATAGTGTTTTGACTTTTTCTTAATCAGTAATGGGAACTTGACATAAAGCTGTGTTTGTCCGGCCATTCTTGTAGCTGAATGATGACAACCTTTTAATCGATCTTCCCCTGGAGGAGTAATATGCAGAATATAGTGCTCTGGAACGGATGAGATAATGACCATTGGAAAAACAATTGTATCTGAATTTTTCTACATAGAGAGGAAGATGCCTCTAGCTAGTGAGCAATTCATGACAGTGTACTTAGCCAAGAGTTTTAGAAACCAGAGTTCTGGATTATCAGGCCTGCATTTCCTTATGAAAATATAGCTAGGACCAATTTTTAGACTGGTGTTTTGGTTATTACTCTGAAGTACAAGGCGACAATCCAAAGAAATGATGTAATGTGTTACCAGACTAAAGATGTCAAGAGTCAGTATTGACCGTAGTTTGCTGCTTGTGGAAGTACTTTAAGGCAGTGTATGGACAATAAAATGAAAGGATCTGTGACTCTACTGAATACTTAATGCTGTTAAGGAGAGTCAGTGGAACTATGTCAATATTGGCAATCAGGGTATGTATGGAGATGTAGTGGCTCTTTAGCCAGTCTTTCACAAGGTGATACCTGAATGATCACACAAAGTTGCTTGCTGGACAATGACATGGTCAATTTTGTCAAGGTCATTAGTCTGAGTTCTACGGGATAATGCATTCCTTTGAGCTAACTTGATTTGATCATTTCAGTAATAATCTACTTAACTTTCAACAGAAAATAGTTTGAAATACCTCGTGTACCATCTACCATATTTTGACTGCAGTCTTCCATTAAGATAAGTGAACTGTTGCTGGATATAGGATAAGGATGTTTTGGAACAAATAGCTGGCTTGGGTGGGGTTAATAGGTATAAGTATGTTCATACTAGGATAAATGCCCTGAAGGACCGTTTTAAGCTTAGCCAATAAATTGAGGTCAGAATTAAACCCTGTACCTTGTGTCCATAAGGCAAATATCTTAACCATTATGCCCAACCCACCCCAAGGAAGCAAAAACCTACAACAAATTTATAATTATTATTAGTAATGGTGATTAAAAGGAGGCT
This sequence comes from Protopterus annectens, assembly GCF_019279795.1. Classification (NCBI taxonomy): domain Eukaryota; kingdom Metazoa; phylum Chordata; order Ceratodontiformes; family Protopteridae; genus Protopterus; species Protopterus annectens. Next base: position 1,345,239,147 of record NC_056735.1, on the reverse strand, counting down.
TGGTTTGGTATCACAGGTAGATGAGTCATTCCAAGAAACAAAACTCCTGCCTACCATTTTTCCTGGTCTATCACAATGTTAGCACCTGCATCATTTTACAATGCGTGGAAGGATGGTCATGTTAATTTTCCCTACCTTTCTGAGAGTTAAGCAATATTAAGTATGAGACTATCTAAGAATTTAAGGATACTATCTAATTTATTACGGACACCAACACCAGTAAGCAGGGTAAAAGTAGAATTTATGACAAAGAAGGTAAGTATTTACCCTGACTGGTGGAGGGGCTATTAGACTGTATAATGAGGTAAGAGGTTCAGGGTGGTTCCACCATTTATTCTAACAGTACTACTCAACAGTACCAAGGAAACTGATAAAAAATCGGAGTGGTGTTAAACATGGGCAAAGAGGAGAAAGAAGGCTATGAGAAAAGAGACAATAGTTAAATACTTAGTGCTTTGAATGGACAGGGATATGTGTAGGTATACACTTTAGACTTGGAGAAAAGACAAGTACCTCTAATGAATATCACAAGTTTCTGTTTGTGTTTGCTAAAATGGGGAGTGGGTTACATGTTGACTGGTGTAGATTATTTTCTTTTTGAGAGGGTTGTTTTTTACGTGACACTGTTAAGGATTTAATAACTGGTTGGTAATATGTTCTTCATGACAGGCATATTTATGAGGCATTTTGTGTTTCTGGTCTTTAAATTAATTTCTTACTCTGCTTTACCACATGCTGAAAAACAGTACATTTTTAGCATTTAGCATTCTGTCTGCAGCAGGAATAAAGTGTTGATATTGGAAATGGATTGGAAGGTAGGAGCTTGTCAAGTGGGTGGTGTAATTATAAAAGATGGGAAGACCCTAGGATGATTGGATCATGGTAGGGTACACTAGACCCAAAAAAATGGATCCACTGAAGAGTCTTCCTGCTATGGAGAGATACAGGAAAATTAGAACAGATCAGAGATACAGGGAGAGAGTATGAAGGAGATTGGTACATCAATAGTAACCCAGAAGCAGGAGAACAGAAAAGGGTCAGAAGGAGAAAAAGTGTGTATAGGCAGGTGATGCTGTGGACTATAGGATTGTTTTACGGTATGTAAAGGTTGTGAAGGCAGGGAAACAGAGAAGGACAGGATGTCTCAAGCAGGAAGTGCAGATGCTTCAGCAGTGACGTTTTAGTGGGGTCTGTCCTTGTCAATCATAATGAAGTAGCAGACAATGCTAGACTAATAGCACAGAAAAAGGAGAAAGAGGTGAAGACATCATGAAGCACACAACAGCACATGAGTTGAAACAAGGTCCCCATACGTTCGAAGGGAGAGATGGAGTAAGAAGACATAAGGGATAACGAATAAGAATAACATACCAGAGAGGCAAGAAAGCAGGTTGGGAGGAAGAAGAAAAAGAAGCTGGACAGCCTGGGGGCCTTTAATGCTGTAGCTTGGTGCTGACCTGCACCCTGTGATGAGGTAAGGAAGGGGACAGATACTTGCTCTTCTGAGTCAGGCAGGTATGTCTCAGGAAGGATCTCTTCTAGCTCTTGATAAAGCTCAGTACCCAACTGAGGTCATGGGAAGAGGCATTACTACTACACTCTCTGGATTTCCTGGTGAACAGTCATTTAAAACATCAGAAAAAAGGTGTTTTCATGTTCTATCCCTTCCTTTCCTTCATTTTCTCTGTCATCCCACTTCACTTCTGCTCCTCTGTTGTACACATTTCTCGCATTTTTATGCCGAGATGTAAAGTAAAAACTACAAATGAAGAGCAGAGGGTCTTAGTACTGGTACGTATATTATATTATGAATCTTCGCTGTATGATTCTTTCGTCTTAATTTAATCCTAAAGTTGCATTCTCCCTGATCTCCACACGTCTGCTTTTAGAGACCCACACCCATTTCCTTCTAATAATCCACTTTCTACTTTCTAAAAAAATCATTTACTTCAGTTCCTGCTTTGATTTCTTCTTGGCCTTACCTAAAACAACTACTAGGTAGTGGTTCCCAGCAAACCTTCTCGGCGGTGAGGATAGGGATTTGCTTGTTAAAAGGTACTATCAATCTTTCTAATTATGTTTTGACTGAGCAACACTATAATTTGTTAAAAAATGGAATGAAATTCATCCCTACTTTTAAGGACAATATTGTGGACATTTTAACTGATGTAAAATTGTTTGCAAGAAATGTTATGCTTAAATCTATGTTCAAGCAAAATAATGATTCTAACTGTGTATGCAAAAAACTGAGTGTTTTTGTTCCCCAACTTTCACCAGTTATTTTAGCCTTTTTAAATGTCATTGAAAATGAGATAAGAGCTTTATATAGTATTAAGAATAAGTATAGAAATGCAACTTACAAGATTACAAAAGTGTTAGGGAAGTATCTACTTAAGTGTGAAACTGTTTTGAAAGATACGGTTCACTTTTTAGAAAAGTTGGATATGTGGTTTAATGACCAAATTAGTTCTGATTACTTCTTGGTTACATTGGACATAGGATCGCTTTTTACAGTTATTCCAATAGATTATGGGATCGAGGCAGTAAGAGGTTTTCTAATGATGCAATCTTTTGAGCAGGCACGTGAAATTGAAAACATTTTCCTTTTATTAGATTTAGTTCTGACAAAGAATATTTTTATTTTTGATGGTGTTCTCTACCAGCAGTTAACTGGGGTGGCCATGGGTACATCTGTGGCGAATACTTTTGCTAATTTAGTTTTATATGTATGGGAAAAGCAATATATTCTAAATGAGAATAATGAGTATGCACTTTTATTTGATTGCTATATATATGAAGGAAAAGCAATATATAGTATAGATTTGTGGATGACTGCTTTTTCATTTGTGGAATGACTGTTTTTCATTTCTTTGGTTCAGTTAGAGAGCTTCCTCTCCTATCTTAACACCACAACATGCTTTCTTAAGTTTAAGATGGACTTCTCCCTAGACAAAATTGATTTTTTAGATGTAAGGTTATATAAACAACTTGGTAGGTTGGAAACAAAGGTACATAGAAAGGATGTGCATGCAGTAAGGTATTTAAATACTACCAGCATGCATCCAATGCATATCTATAGAGGTATAGAGGCAAATATATAATTCTGTTCAAGTTAAAATGGGTTAACAACTAATGAGGAGGGTTTTTTTTTGGAAGAAACTGAGAAGAAGAATTTATTGAGAATGGATATAGTCCTATAATCAATATGAGATATGAGGTAAAACAAGGAAGAAAGGCCCTTAAAGACCAGTTTTGGTATGATATAAGTTTTTAACTTATATTCACACGACAGAGGGAAAGTGATAGGTCAGTCAATAATTCTGTTCTTAGATTTACCACCACTTATAATGCTAATACAAATAACGCCTGTAAAAAATAATTAAAAGAACTGATAATTTTGATGTCCCAACCAGACTTAAAAGACTTATTAGGTCAGTTCAAGGTTTGCTTTTAGAAATGTCAAACGCTTAAAAAAAATTATTTTTTTATAAGGATTTTTTGACTGAATCTGTCCCTATACGAACTAGTATGGGGACCTTTAAGTGTTATAACTGTGTCTGTTGTTCTGATATCAATGATAGTAATAGTAGCTTCCAGCACCCCACAACAGGTGAATTTTTTGAATTTGTTTCTCAAGCAGACTGTAATACCACTAAGCTAGTCTATCTTGCTAATTGCATTTTATGTAATGTTTTTTATGTGGGGAAAACATCTAGGAGGCTTAAAGATAGAATAACAGAGCATAGGTCTGAGATTAAAAGGAAGGTTGAGACAAATGCATTATTCAGACATTTACATGAATTTCAAACACATGCATTTAAATTTAGATGCATCTGTACGGTACAAATGGGCATTAGGGGTGGTGATCTAGATAATATTCTGTTATTGAAGGAATATGAATGGATAGTACGTTTACAGGCTGACAAACCTCTGGGCCTGAATGGGTCAGTAAGCATAAAACCAGTGTTAGTTAAGCGGCAAAGGGAGAACTTATGAGAATTGTTTTGTTTTATTAATTTTTCTAATGTTTTATATTTTAATATGGATGGATTAGGTAATTTGTATTTTTATACATGTAATTTATAAGTATAACATAGTATTTAAGAAATTTAGATATGTTGTACTGTTAAGTAATTTGTATAATTAATTTGGGTCTTTATCTGAATGGCTGGTTTGTTCATGTGATTTTCAAATGTTCCTCTATTTAAATGTGGTTTATATAAGCTGATTTTATATGCTGATGAAGGGTGTGGACCCGAAAGCTTCATTAAAGCTGTTTGTTTGTGACTACTGTGTTTTTGGATACTACTTGACATTTTCTGATCTAGTGTATTTTCGTGGTGGTACATCAATAGTAACCCAGAAGCAGGAGAACAGAAAAGGGTCAGAAGGAGAAAAAGTGTGTATAGGCAGGTGATGCTGTGGACTATAGGATTGTTTTAAGGTATGTAAAGGTTGTGAAGGCAGGGAAACAGAGAAGGACAGGATGTCTCAAGCAGGAAGTGCAGATGCTTCAGCAGTGACTTTTTAGTGGGGTCTGTCCTTGTCAATCATAATGAAGTAGCAGACAATGCTGGACTAATAGCACAGAAAAAGGAGAAAGAGGTGAAGACACCATGAAGCACACAACAGCACATGAGGTGAAACAAGGACGGAAGGGAGAGACGGAGTAAGAAGACATAAGGGATAACGAATAAGAATAACATACCAGAGAGGCAAGAAAGCAGGTTGGGAGGAAGAAGAAAAAGAAGTTGGACAGCCTGGGGGCCTTTAATGCTGTAGCTTGGTGCTGACCTGCACCCTGTGATGAGGTAAGGAAGGGGACAGATACTCGCTCTTCTGAGTCAGGCAGGTATGGCTCAGGAAGGATATCTTCTAGCTCTTGATAAAGCTCAGTACCCAACTGAGGTCATGGGAAGAGGCATTACTACTACACTCTCTGGATTTCCTGGTGAACAGTCATTTAAAACATCAGAAAAAAGGTGTTTTCAGGTTCTATCCCTTCCTTTCCTTCATTTTCTCTGTCATCCCACTTCACTTCTGCTCCTCTGTTGTACACATTTCTCGCATTTTTATGCCGAGATGTAAAGTAAAAACTGCAAATGAAGAGCAGAGGGTCTTAGTACTGGTACGTATATTATATTATGAAACTTCGCTGTATGATTCTTTTGTCTTAATTTAATCCTAAAGTTGCATTCTCCCTGATCTCCACACGTCTGCTTTTAGAGAACCACACGCATTTCCTTCTCCACTCTTTCTTTTTTTACTTTTCCGTTATCATTTCCCATGGCCTTACCTCAACAACTATTTGCGCTTCCCAAAACCTTCTGTGTGGGAGTTTTTTCTTTAATCAGTTACATCTGCCTACTTCTCTGTCTCATACGCCAGCACAAGTGATGCTGATCTTTCACTGGCCTCCTGATCTGTTATGCATCAAACCTGGGTAAGATATTTTTTATGTATTATCTGTTTTTGGCACTCGATCCTCTATTACATTTGTTGGACATGCCACTTTGATAATCAAACCTAAAGAAAACTCTGAAATGCAACTTAAAGATTTGTAGTCTTATTTGTAAACTGCTTTACTAAAATATCATATTATAATGCGTGAGCAACAAATCGAAATGACATTTGCATGCTTTAGAGTCTTACTCGATGTTTTAAATTGTGGTGCAGATGTATTTGAATGATCAGTGAGACGGGACTTTACATCAGCATTTAAGTTCCATTTCTTTTGCTGCTCTTACATTAGTGGAATGTTCTGAGAGATTCATCATTCTGTTTAAACAGACACACACACACACATATATATATATATATATATATATATATATATATATATATATATATATATATATATATATACACACACACACACACACACACACACATATATATATATATATATATATATATATATATATATATATATATATATATATATATATTTATATATGCTGGAATTTCACAAAGCTTACTCTGACAATTTTTATTTACTCTCAAGGAAGTCCAGTTTAACTAATTGCAATTTGCCCCATCTTCTGCAGCCCTAATAAAGCAATCACTCACATTTCATTCTTCCTATGAATTTTGTTCTTCGTGACAGGCATATTTATGAGACATTTTGTGTTTCTAGTCTCTCAATGAATTTCTTACTCTGCTTTACCACATGCTGAAAAAGCGTACATTTTTAACATTTAGCATTCTGTCTGTAGAAATTAGATTCATGTTTAAAGATAGGTTTTCACTGCTTCTGATGAGGGAACCTTTTTTCAACCAGTATAACTTGATCTCAGTTGTTTAAAATATGCACCTAGCTATCAGATTTGACTAACAATAGTTACAGCGTAGAAATGCAATTAATTAATTGGGCTGTCTTATCTACTAGATTGGCTCCTAGCTCCTGCTGCAAAGATTAATTGAGTTACATTAAAACATCATCAAGCTGTTAGGCATGTATATGGAAAATATAATCATTTACAGCTTTGTCTGATGTGTTTGTAATTTATTTAAAGGTTCAACCCCCACCTTAGGATATTTTGATAGCAGATTTGTGTAACTATATAGTCTGAAACATTTAAGGGGCCTTTATACTCAGCCGGACTTCCATGGTCAACAAATGTAAAACAAACAAATATAATGTACACATGGGATGTTGAAAATGTCAGGATGAGGCTGTCTTTGGTGGAGAGGTTTTTATTATCATTATTTGTTGATTTAATTAAATCCATGCACCTGGCAGCTTTTCTTAAATATCTCTCCTCAGGAATAACATCACCCTCTGCGTTATGCCTGCCTTTTAAAGAAGAAACAGTCATGGAACTGATTACATTTTCTCTTTTAGCAGCTCCCCCGCTGAAACATTGCAGAACTAGAAACAAGATTTATGTGCATATGTTTCCTATTTCATTTTACTTGTTAATATATTAATATTGCCAATCAGTGTACAACTTAGCAAGGAAGCTGTGAAGGACTTCATGCACTTCTCCATATTTTTAGAAAGGAGATCTAAGCTCTTGTCACACTTAGAGATACCTCTGAGTGCAGTATGGCAGTATGATAAAACAGAACAGAAGTAACAGCACTGCTGAAGCTCTAATTACACTGACTCCATATCATATAGGCAAGACCCAGAACTGCATGTTTCATAACTGTGAAAAAGTAACTTTGATTCTGGCTTTAAATTGTTCCACTGAACCATTGGAATCTGTTGTTGTACTGCTAAAAGTATTTCTTCTGAGGCTCCTGCACCCCCACCTAGAGATGGAGGCACTGCACCCTGTGTACCCCTGCTAATAATATACTAACTCCAAGATTAGTATACTTCAGAAAAGGAGGAATATTCCCAGATAATACAACTTCTTTAAACTAGGACTCCTTCCCTACTGGTCTCATGGCAAGTTTATCTCCCCAAGCCAGCTGTGTCTTAATAGAATTCGCGGCACCTATCCTTTGGCAAATAACACCACTAACATAAGTAAAGCCAGTGGGACTTCCAACTGTACTGAAGAACCTTTTTGTTGTGTCTTTCGGCTTTTCCCAGTTAGGGGTCACCACAGTGGAAGAACCTTGCAGAACTTAAATCCACAAGCCAGCTGTGTCTTAATAGAATTCGCAGCACCTATCCTATGGCAAATAACATCACTAACATAAGTAAAGCCAGTGGGACTTCCAACTGTACTGAAGAACCTTGCAGAACTTAAAAGCATGTCTCATTATAATAAAAAAGGCATTAGTAGGTTGTGTTTTTTGCTGTAATCCTTAATGTACTGAACATAAATGCATGAGCCAGCAGCAGGGGTTTCAGCCCCCCATGTAGAAACATTCTAATTTCTACCCTTCAAGTCTGTAAGAACTCTCCACTCTAAACTGTAATTCTAGCCCTTCCAGTCTCTAAAGAAACATTTATCCGTATTTTTTTGGTATTTGATATATTTCCACTACCTTCCCAGTCTGTCTCTGTCAACATTAGCTGACTCAATCACTTTCAGCCCATAGACATTTGAGCCACCCCCCCCCCCCAGGTACACACATTCTGGTTTCTACACTTAAAGTCTGTAAAATACTCCACACTAAACTGTAATTCTAGCCCTTCCAGTCTCGAAAGAAATGTTTACCTAACTGTTTATTATTTCTTCTTCTATGTGATATATCCCCACTACCCTCCCAGCCTGTCTCTGACTCAACAATAGTTGACTCACTCTCTCAGCCCTCAGACATGGTAATTTTTTAGGGCATCCAATTGGTAAAATTAAAAAGGGCTTTCACTCCTTTTTAAAAAAAAGCATTAGTAACAAAAGAAGGACTAACATTATAGATGTGACTTCTGAGCAACTGATAGATTATTTTTGAATAGGACATACCTTGATTGGTTCATCGCTCTCCATTCGCCCTAAAGGCTCACTACGCTCCCCTACCCTGCCTCCAATTCCCACACACCCCTGCATACTTTGAATTTATAGGTAACCTCCTTTACTAAAACCCTCCCTTCATCCTACCATTATCAAATAATTAGATCTATCAGCACCATCTACACACACCCTTCCACTTCCCACCACTCCAGCCCATCTGCCAGTTCAATATCCACACCCATATCTCCTACTCACCCAACTCACACCCTCACCAAATATAAATACCTCCTCTAACTCCACAACCTCACTCCCACTATGTCTCATTACCACCAGTCTCATCTCCACTATATCCTCCTAGGATTAACCTCCCTATACACATATCTCTCCATACCTACCATCAGTACCTCTTATCTCCTCACAATCACTCACTGTATCCACCCCAAATTCCCCACCCTAACTCCCAACATTACTATCACCCCCACTCATGCAAGCATATACCCCACCATATACACCCAACCCTCCATATACCATGCCCCTCCCATGTACCACTTCTATCCATCTAAAAAGCAACCAAGTCTACAATTTCACTACCTAATTGTCCAATACCTAAAAACTATCACCTGTATAACTACCCAGCTACTACTAGGAGGAGACATTCACCCCAACCCCCAGGCCAGCAACCCCTGCTAATAAGCCATGCACCCATCACTATCCAGCCAAAATATCTTGCAATGCTCTGCCAGGTTCTTATCTACTCTCATTGTATATTTTGTACACTTATATTTCTATATATATTGTACTTTGTACACTAGTATTTTCAACCAAAAGGGGGAATATCCTCTTATTGTATACTAATGGCTGTAAAGTCTACAATCTGTATGCTATTACTCTGTAATGTCTCTTTTGTAAATGTTTTTTTCTCTGTAAATGTATGGAGTTTTTCTCCCCAGGACTCCTCTGAAAATGGACACTTGTTGTCCAGTCGGACTATCCTGGCAAACAAATGTTAAATAACTAAATAAATAAATAAAATAAACTTCGGCCTTAATATATATGAAACAATTCTCAAAATAACAGACTCTTAATTCCAAAAAGTGTGATTATAGTCCTTAAAACTAAAAATGATACCTATTTGTTTTACTGAACTGAACAGTTTGTCCTTTCAAAAGGGGTACTGCAATTAATGCTCTCCAGAAAAAAACAATAAGTGTTATAATATTCGTGATATCTGTAAACGCACAGTCATTGCTCATCTCCCACAGGAATATTATTAACAGGCTTATCTGCTTTGTCACTGTTACAACCCATAAGAATCTGTTAACAACTTTACCTTGTTTGTTATTCTTGCTTAATGAGCTAAGAATACAACTCTGAACACAATATCTCAGCTACTAATAAGTACGAAGTGATGTCTCGTAATGATTTGATTACATCTTGTAGCAGAACTACATGGCAATATGGTTCTATAGTGAAGCCTTTGTAGGTAGCTAGGTTGTATGGAAGTTACAGCAGTACAACTTCCTAGTTTATTCAACTGCTACAGCCCAAGCACTGGCATAAAAATAAGAAACAGAGGTATGAATGTAAAAACAATAAAACAATAAATAGAATTAAGTAACACTATCTAAAAATGTAAAAATGGTTTACAAACTGCATATGATATTGTAAATAAAGTTATTAAAAGTCTGTTCTGAATAGATATGATTTTAGGGAGTGCTTAAATCAAATAAATGTTACAAGGCAGTATGTTCCAGAGGTGTAGACTCTGGAGCACAAATGCCTAAACCCTTAAACTGCACCACTGAAACAACTAGCGGCCCTGGAAGGCAAAACACTGGGAGTAGGTCAGTAGGTCCTACAAGTAGGGGGACCAAAGACATATAAGGTCAAGTAAACCATACTGAGAACTTTACAAATGAAACACTGCCTGACTACGAGTGACTGCAAACATTGCAATACTGGTATGATATTGTTGTACTCTGAGACTCCATTTAGCAGCCTGGCTGCAGAATTTTGTTGAAGCTACAAATGATCAAACTCCGACTGAGGAAGTTCTAGGTATAGACCATTTTGGTAGTTCAGATGGAAGGAATATTGTAGGATGATCAGTTAGGGGAATAAGGTGCTTGATGAGGATGGTGCTCTGGAACATCTGAGAGTGGGATACAATAAATCTTATAAACAGCACAATGAGCAGACTATTTTGTGAGGGTGGTTGTGGTTATATACTTTATATTATGCATAACTTTGCAATTATTGAATAATAACTGTACTTCAGGATGTTTTGGTCAAGTAGGCCTCAGTTAATCCTCAGTTTTGGTGTGAGTAGTTATCTGGGTAACTAAGAGGTACATGAGGCACATTGGATAACATCATGAGGGGTTATTGCATGACATTTTTATTCATGTTGCTTGGAGAATTTGCTGTAAATAATCTACATGTATTTACTATAATGCTGCTTTTAATTTGAACTGGGTGATGAACTATACCAGATAGTTACTATACAAATTTCTGAGGGATATAATATGTCATGGAAGGCTTTTTGTACTTTTTGAGCTTTCTAGATAGAATGTGTCTTTTAAGAGAGGTTCATTTCAGAGGTGAGGGGCTTTTGTGGGATTGAGTTTATATATGATACTCCCATCAAAAAGGCAAACATTTTGCCATAAACACTCAAAATAGCAGTAAGAAGATCACAAAATTATACTTGTCTAGAGTAAAGGTTTATACACATGATGGTCACCCAAACTGCCTGCTACATATTAGTGTCACCTCTGAGGTCACCACTACTCAAAGAAATAGCAAACATGTTTTTAATCTTTTTTTCACAAATGTCCGATATTTGTCTTTCCCCTTTCTTTTCTTATTTGAAGAGAGAAAGAAGCATTTTCAAAACAAAAATGTCTTTGATTTTTGCATGTGTATTTCAGAAAAAAGAAATGTTTCCCATGTTATACAGAGAAAGGACCGGGAATGCTTTTTTTCCCTATTTTCTAGTCATAAGTGGACTGACTTAAGGTTTGACCTTTTCAACCACAGTCTGAGCCAGAAGCACAGCAGGTTACAAATATTTACATTCATAATAAACAGAGATAAAACACAGACAAATATTATGACCATGAAATACACTAGATTATTTAGTATACCATCACAAAAGTAGAGATGAAGTTAATAAAATAGTTATAAGATTAATACATTTTAATACTTAGAGCATTGTGCCATAATAGCAAAATCGGTGGGGCCTCTAGTAGAAACTGCAAGCAAAGTTTACTAAATATGTCTGCAGACAAGTTTAGAATGTTTGTGCTATAGAAGCTGGATGTCAAAAAGAGTTAAATTTAGGTTTGTTTTAGCCAGCTCCTTTGGCATAGGGAAATAATTGCTGACTGCAGTCCAAGTGACCCAAATTCGATAAGCACCTTTCATGCCTGATGGAGGTAGCAGGGGACGATGGACATGTCAATCCTGAGGAAGAAGAGAAGGACACAGACAGCTTTTTGCTGCCTCCCACCCTCAGAGGAGTGGCAGAAATGCAAATGTGTAGCCTAGGGGAAGGTGTTAGGCTCAACAAGCAACTGCCTGTTAGTGACCTTTGGTGCTCTTGTACAGAAGTGTGCAATTGCAGGTGGAAGACACTGTGGGGCTCTATGTTGCTGTTGTGTCTTTCGGCTTTTCCCGGTTAGGGGTTGCCACAGCCGAACTCCGGTCCACTAATGATTGGCAGTAGATTTTTACGTGCCGAGTTGCCAGCCTTGATGCACAACCTTCAACGAAGGTGCGCCCATTCACGCATGTCTCCACACAGAAGACGACTGTGGGGCTCTATAAGGATGAAAATTACATGTCTCACCAGCCAGGGGCAGAGCTGAACCATTATACATGTTTTCATTGAAATGATGCTAGCAAGGGCATAAAGCACCTTCATGTCTGCCTGAATGATAGTCTCCTCTGGACAGGTCTCATCCTGATCATGGGGGAGATTTCTGGGAAAGAAAATGAATGTGCTGTATCCATTTGAGGGAAAAGGCTTGATTGTCAGAACACACTGGGGTAAAGATCACATAGGAAAACAACTCAAGTTTGCTTTGATTGTTCAACATGTTGTTTGTCTTCTATTTCTATCCAGATTATTCTGCAGTTCTTGTTTGTACTTATCACAGTTATTTTATACACTTACTTTTGGGTTTCTTTTGTATTTTCAGGTTATATTCGTTTGCATTATGTTTGAATTTTGAATTTGTTATCACAGTAAATCCAGCTGCTTTTATTATCAAGTGAAATGAGGTTTTTAACATCCCAATAAATTAACACCATCTCAAACTGATGGGACTTCAGATTAATATTTTAGGGCAAGCGTGAAACCTGCTGAGACTGTGGTAGTCAATATTTTCAGTTTTCCTAGTTCCTCATTTAGCCTCCATCACTCCATATTATGATTGTTTTGTGCTATATAAGTATTAACAACATAATACAAGTGGTAACAGGTTGTGGTCAGAACCAAATGTTCTTATTCTAGCAGTACCACTGGCAGAAAATGTAGCCCAAAGTAAGAGGCATAACTGCAGTGTATCTGCACTCTAGTAGTAAACATAAATGAAATCAAGAGCAAACTGGTAATCAGATAGTACAACTAAGCAGTGTTAGAAATGAAAACTGCTAAACACATATTACTTCTGTTGGTTTGCTCAGCATTGCAGAGGGTTATAGACCTGACTCCAACCCAGGATAAAGGGGTTCAATTAATGGCTCTTGCAATGGAGGAGAGTGGCAGGGAGAAGGAAGACTGAAGAGGCATGGCCTGCTTGTCTCTTCCAGAGGGTGAGGAGGATTATGTGCACTCAGGAGCAAACTGGGTGGTGCAAATTATGTGGCAGAGTGTGTAAATACTTTCACTTATTATATGAGGGAAGGGGCATTGCTGCTTGGAGAGAATGCCCCTTGCGGAACTCAGGGGACATCCCCTACTATCCACCCACTGTATGTCTCTCCCTACTCTTCAACTAGCACATACAAGGGATGAGTCTACAAATACAGCAAAAATTTTCCACCATCTGTGATGTCTGTCTGTGGGATGACCTCTCAGTCTGGTGATTGGAAATGAATCGGATAGACTGGACTGGAGGAGAGTGATGGTCAACGGAAACCAGGGGCCAAGACAGCAAAAAAAAAAAAAAAAAGACTTCGGTGTTAGAGAAATAACTATGAATTCCTTATTTTGTATTCCAAAGAATATCATTGTGATCTGTGTATTTTGTACATATACTTTTCCACAGCTTCGCTGTACTAGTCATCACTTCGCATTGAAATCAACATGTTAAAAACACCTGAGCTTCCGCTATTACTGTGATCTTAAGTTAATTAGCATTTATTAGACAGTAATAATAAATCTGTAAGCCCCATAGGAGTTCTTGCCCATGCAAGTTGCATGCACTATTAGTTTGGCTTCAAATTACATTCCAAATTCAGACAAAGAACCATTAAATATATACTGTTTATCCTGTCTCACTTACTATTTATTTCTCTCAACAGGAGAATGTTTTCAAATTCTGCTGTAACACCATACATCAGTATGTGTACAAGAACAGAATAGTCTACCAGGAAGCCATACAACAGCTTCTGGATCCCTTATTAGCATAGAAAAAAAATGATTCTCACTTTGATGCTGTGTAGTGTGACATTTGATTTCCATGTGCATTATAAAATATTTTACTTTCCAGTATTATCTCCAAGGGGTGAGTATGTTAATCATTCCAAGCCTGTTTTCCTGAGTTCAAAGTGAATGTGGTAATCCTAGCTGTGAAATCACATTCCACATTGTTCTTTGCAGCTGTAGGTCAAGAAGCCTACATTCCTGCTGTTTGGATCTTTTAATAACAGTTAAAGTGAAGAGGACATGTGCAGACATGCGATAACCTAAAAGTAAATAAACGATGAAAGAAAGCAGTAAGAAGTGAAAGGAGATAAACAAAGCATATCATAAGCAAAGCAAACTATTTTGCTGTTTTCTCTTTTTCTTTCTCTGCATACACTGAGGAGACCTCATCTGGAATGTTGCTTGCAGTTAGGAAAACATGATCAACATATGAACATAGGCTGGATGAAAGCACACCAGAGCAGGTGAAGTTAAAATGGTTCAGGGTGCAGACCAGAAACATTATGAAAGGAGGTTAAAGGTTCCTCGTATATGCTCTAGAATAAATGAGAGAGCAAAGGTACTCAATAACAATACAAAGGCAGCTAACATGTATCATAGCAAAGCTATGTAAAAGAAAAACTAAAAAATAGTTATATAGTATATATATATATATATATATATATATATATATATATATATATATATATATATATATATGTGTGTGTGTGTGTGTGTGTGTGTGTGTGCGCATATGTGTATGTATAGACACATACATACACATATATATGTGGTTCCCTTGTGTTTCATTGAAAGTACAAAATGTTGAAAGTACAGAATGTCAAAACCACAAAATACTGAAAATAGAATTTGCCCTTTCCCAACTTTTGTGTTATCCTGGAATTGGCATAATAATTAGAAGGAGGTGGGGTGCAGCGGGTCTTGCCCCTTCATAAAATTGCTTTCAACATTTTGTGGTTTCAACATTTTGTGCCTTCAACATTTGTTTGCTTTCAACAAAACTCACAGGAACCATGCATATATATGCAAATGCATATGTGACTATATTATTAATCATTGATTGCAGAAACATCTATACACGTTATATGAATGCCTGCACATTGACAGCAAGCTTCTGCTTTCACATAAATGCATGTTGATAGTGCACTTATGCAAGAGCAAAACTTGCCAAAAGTACGTCGATAGCAGAAGGAAAACATTTTCCATTTGTCCTGTTAGGAAAGAGTAGGTATATGGGGCAAGGGAAAAATTACAGTTTGCCCCCTTGCACTACCCGTAATCCTACACATTATCATTTTAGGCACACCAATACACATCCACAACATAAGCTTTATCACATTCCCTATCTATCCCTTAGTCTATCCGCATCCTGCAAGCACTCACATGCACTGTTGTGTTTCTGTTGTGTTTTCAGGTTATATTCCTTTGCATTATGTTTGAAGTTTGAGTTTGTTATCACAATAAACCCACCTACATTTATTACCAAGTGAAATGAGGTTTTTAGCATCCCCCTGAATAAACACCATCTCGAGCTGATGAAACCTCAGGTTAATATCTTAGGGCAAGTGTGAAAGCTGCTGAGCCCTTGGCAATGAATATTTTCAGTTTTCCTAGTTCCTCATTTAGCTTTCATCACTCCATGTTATGATTGTTTTGTGCTATCTAAGTATTAACAACATAATCCGAGTGGTGTATAAACAGGTTGTGATAAGAACCAAATGTTTGTATTCTAGCAATACTACTGGTAGAAAATGTAGCTCAAAGTAAGAAGTAGGACTGCAGTTACAGAATGCAGATATATGTGTGTGTGCGTGTATGTATATATGTGTGTGTGTGTATGTGTGTGTGTGTGTGTGTGTTTGAGTGTGTGTGTGTGCGTGTGTGTGTGTGTGTGTGTGTGTGTGTGTGTGTGTGTGTGTGTGTGTGTGTGTGTGTGTGTGTGTGTGTGTTTGTAAGTAAAAAAAACATGAAACAACATTGTGGAGTTCCTGATGAGGTAAGAGTCAGTTATGGTGAAAAAATTCAGGAGTACAGGAGGTTGTGTAAGGACAATGTTTGGAGTGAGAAAAAATATGTTAGCAAGCATGACAGAAACAGCATTCTGCACCCACCTCTGCTTACAACTGTGTGTAACACAAGGATCTCTCTGCATTGAACATCTCCATTGACAACACATAAAAAATATGCCTGTCTGAGATATCATGTCATTACATTATAGGTTTTCTTAGTCTGCATCTTCACAGTGCAGGCTGAATTCAGAGCAGCATGCATGGTACTTAATTGATCAACAGTATCCAGGTGTCAAATAATTACAATTTTATCCATGCGGATGGAAAAAGTCATGTCTTATTTTTTTCAGAATTCAAGAGGAAGTACGTTTCCTCCTTTGTGGGAGAACTGTAGTCTGCCAGCAGACTAGGTAGTGATAGTGAAGTTGGGAACAACCACTGTTGTAATACTTTCCTCTGCAATGAGCAACTGTGGAACCACAGCTAGGGTGTCTGGTATTTTAGAGGATGGTTCTTCAGTTTCAGAAACCCAGAACTGATCTGTATGATTTCTCCAAATGTAGCCTGGAACAACCCCCCACAATTTAATGAAAGAGACCACAGTTTTTCCTTAATCATTCTTGATGACCACTTTACAGTCAGACAGATAATTTCTGGCTAGAACAGTCCATTCCACATCAAAATGTCATGTTCTCTCTCTGGCTGTTAACACTGTGAACAATCTTATATTTTTTAATGCAGATTATCATTTTTCCCACATGATTGTGCTATCTAGATGGCACTGTGTGCCACCTTGTATTGATATAAGGCTTTTTACAAACACTTTCAGTGATGATACCACTCCAAAAAACAAGTTAATTGTACCAGTTTTACCAATGCAGTCCTTTGCGAAGATTAATTGTAAAGAACACATTGGAATATTCATCTTTGTCTGCTAGCAGGTGGACTTCTACAAAATCCAATTTACTTTAATGTTGTGCCCCACACAGGTATACAAAACTGTACTCAGTTTAGGGTAATGGGAATTGTTCAGCCAGTAATGCCATGCTTAGCTTTTTTTTTAATACCAACTGTAATCCTCACACTTTAGTCTATATTAGTTATAAGGAAAACGGGTGCAGTCTGTGGTTTCCAGTCAGCTTTATACGGCATTCCAGCAACTTCCACCCTATTCAGATCCATTTCCATCATTTTTCAGAAAGCATATGAGATTGGACAAACCTTATATAATTTGAGTGTAGCTTCCTCTTTCAGAACTGTCTTGCCCTATATATTTCTGTCTGCACCAGTACCACCATGACATACAGATGATGCATCATCCAAAACCTTCTGTAGTCTGGCAACCATGATCTCTTGACTGGAATACAGGTGCTGCCTAATCCAATGCATTTTGCAGCCTGGCAACCATGGTCTCGTGACTATGGAATAAGGTGCTGCCTCATCCAATGCGTTCTGTAGCCTGGCAACCATTGGCCTCATGACTGTGTAATGCAGGTGTTGCCTCATCCAATGCCTTCTGCAGTTGGGCAACCATGATCTCATGACTGTGGAATACAGGTGCTGCCTCATCCAATACCTTCTGCCACCTAGAAACCATGGTCTCATGACTGTGGAATACAGGTGCTGCCTCATCCAATGCCTTCTGTAGCCTGGTAACCATGGTCACATGACTATGTAATACATGTGCTGCCTCATCCAATGCCTTCTGTAGCCTGGTAACCATGATCTCATGACTATGTAATACATGTGCTGCCTCATCCAATGCCTTCTGTAGCCTGGTAACCACGATCTCATGACTATGTAATAAATTTGCTGCCTCATTCAATGCCTTCTGTAGCATGGCAAATCTTGTCTCATAACTAGAGGCATATGATATGTATACTGTAGAGTGTAGATAGTTTCCCAATTCAGCTTCAGTTTTGTCAACCATTCATGGCCATACAGTACTGGACCACCAGTTTGGACAAAAAATAGATCCGGAGTTTCTTTCTGGTTATTATATTTCACAGTAATAGGCCAATAAAACAAACTTATCTTTGTTGCATATCTTAATCAGTACCTCCAGAGGAAATGGCTTAACATCCTGAATATGCTGTCTAAACTGCCACTGAATTGTTACAGACACAGTACCAGCAGTATCCAGTTCAGTGGTCACCTTCTCCCTTTAGTTCTGATGTGAGCCACATGTAATGCCTCATGCCTTTGCCTTCCTTCACATGGTAGTGTTCCAATCTTACCAGCTCCATACATTCTCATCTGATGCTACTTCCACCACATGCAGACCCATGTTTCCCTTGGCTATTGATCACAATGTCTCTCAGACTTCTGAGTGCCAAACCTCCTGAATATAAATTCATTTATTTGTCTTAGTTAGTAGGGATGATGGTCTAGAGTTTGGAGATTTTAGAGAAGCAGAGGGAGTCACCAAAATGGAGGACCCTTGTGGGGGTGTAGAACAATAATATGTTTTTTAATGCAGGGCATTTTTCAGGATAATATATCAGTGTGTATGCCATAACTAGCTGAGAGTATGTTATGTAGTTGTTAAGTTCTACTAGGTTTAGCTGTTTTTAAGTGTTTCATTAAATTCGCTTACTTCTTGGATCGGTGGTCTTGGTGGTATTTTATTATTAGCTGTTTTTAATATGGCCCACCTTTTTGCCTTCCCTGTTTGTCTCAGTCTTATACCTACATTGGGTTGGCAAATGTGAGGTTATTCCACAGTGGTAAGTATATTCAGTATTGTTTAGTTTACAAGTGGCTACCTGCAAAGTCTTAACAGCTTTTATTCCTGCCTACAATTTATCATCATCTTTGCCTGCAGCTGTTTCCATTGATACAGCAGTCTCAAAAGCCCTTCTGATATAAGGTCAGCTTCTGTTAAGAGTCTTTTGTGAAACCATTTATTCAGTGTATCACAGACCAGATAATCCCTGAGTGCATCATTCAGGCTATCTACAAATTGACAGCATTCAGATAATCCCCGGGATTCATGAAGCTTGCGCCAGGTGCAGGCGTAGCGTCGGCAATCTAACACCAAATATGGCCGCCGAGCGATTCAGGTACGAGCTGTTTCCATGTGCACTACCTGCGTACACCACGCTCGCACAGCTCCCAGCGCATGTATGCTAATTACTCCATGCGCAGCAGCATAGCATGCAAATTAAGGTATATAGCGATTCAGGAAGTGGTGCAGGCATAGTGTAAGCATGCAGGGATGTAAACCGAAAAAAAACGGTTTACATTTTTCAAACATAAAATCGGAGCCATGACAGTGGACCAAACTCACGTATTATATTGCCAATATATGCCAATGGCTAAATATATAGCCATTGGCATAAAAAAAAATGCACAACATATAAAAAATAACATTTAATGTCATGCCCACACTAGTGCAAAGTTAAATCGCAGGGCATCGGTGCACAAATGGGATCACAATGAAAATATAATTATATGGAATAAAACTGCAATGTAACACATTTCATGAATTCCCCATAATAGTCAATGACACGCATGCTACACCACACCATGGCGCAAGGGTTGCTAAGGGGCTGTGACAGTGTTCTGTGCAGTAACTACGAATTAGTAGGCAATGCCATGCAAATGAGATGAGTAATACTGAATCACAAAATCCCCACAGGCATAAGGATGTACCTCACAGCATAGTGGTAAAACACCGAGGTGTGGCCTGGAGATAAAGATGACATCAAGAGTGGGGTGTGCCACCTTAGCTGTAAGCACATTGGAGCATTGTTAATCCAGTTTGCCTGTTGCTAAGCAAAGCTGCAGGATAAGGGTGTGTTGAAGTAGCCATAACTTTGCTTAGCTGAGAGCACACAAGGTAACCAAATATGCATGTGAACGTGGATGAAAACGCAAGCAAAAAACGGTAAATGGCTGTGCGCAGCACGCACCAGAACTAAAACAAGAAGGATATGGGAAAAAATAAGGAAATGCTGCAGCATGGTGATTGGAGTACAAATGAGTAATTAACACCTAGGAACCCACAGTGGGCCATTGACAATAGCTAACAAGGCTGCTACCAGCTACCTGCAGAACAGGAAAGGGGAGGTGCCATACTGCAAGGAAAAGAGAACTGTCACAGCAGAACAAAGCAAACTTGCAGTAGATCAGCTACATAACAGATTTCACAACACAATCCTGGGTTGGGAAAGTACAAAACAAGAAAGCTGGCAGCTAGATATATGCCTGACAATGGGAGGGGAATCGGGTTGAAAAGTAAAGTAAAGGGCAATAGATGAATCATGGCAGCCAAGCGTAATTCAACACGAAAGGCCCCACAATAGCAGTACCCACTGTAAAACCCATAATTAAGATACCATGCAGCTGGAATTGCACATACGCACCCAATTACACCAGCAGCATCATTAGCACAATAGTATAAAGTGTGAAAGCACCTCACACACACTTGTGTATTCCCAGACACCCTGCACCATTGGTGTATACAGACAGGGAACTTTTAATATGTACATGTTAGGGGCTGCCATAGCTTTGATTCACCAGCATGTGTTGGAGACTGAAGGTGGTGTGGAGGATGATGCTGACAACCATCTCAGGCACCAGAGGAGGAGAAGAGTGCTCAGACCCAGGGTAACCTGCCAGGGGCTACATGATCTGGAGATAGTAGAGCATTACAGGGTGGACAGGGACACCATACAGCAACATGTTGAGCTGTGCTGGCCACACCTCAGAGCTAGAAATAACAGAGGGGAACCCATCCCAGTGGACATGAAGGTATGTGTAAGCTTAAGAATACTAGCTACAGGTACCTTTCAAAGACTAACTGGGGATATCCTGGGGATCTCACAGGCATCAGCATCCTGGGTACTCCACCAGTTCCTGGATGCCATGTTACTATATGCCAATGAGCACATATACTTCCCCTGAACGCAGGAGGATTTGGCCAGCAATATGCATCTCTTCCACTGTGTGGCAGACTACCCGGAAGTACTGGGTGCAATAGACTACATGCACATACACATCAAGTCACCACCCAGTGAGCAGGGTAGGCGCTACATAAGCCACAAGGGATACCCCTCCATCAACTGCCAGGTCGTGTGCAATGCCCAGGGCATTATCGTGGATGTGTGTGCTGGAAGCCCTGGAAGCTATCATGACTCCCACATCTGGCATGCCTCACAGCTGTATCAGGTATTTGCCAGGGGGGACATCCCATATGACCACCTGATGGGGGATGCTGGCTATGCAAGGGAACCATGGATGATGACTGCCATCAGAAATGCACACACATCCATGCAAGATTGCCATATTGAGGCACATGCACAAACCAGAATCATCATAGAGTGTGTGTCTGGGATGCTGAAATCATGATTTTGTTGCTTGGAAATATCTGGTGGAGCCTTGTAGTACTCTCCAGGCACGTATGCCCACATCTTCATAGTATGTGCCATGCTACACAATATGATCCTGCAGAAACAGCTGCAGCGGGGACAGAATGCTGAAGGCCCTCACAACCCACCACCATTGCCAAGGGCCCCACAGACACAGAGAGACTCAGACCATGAACATCCTGTGCCAGCCCCAGTAGGCAGACAGAGGTGTGCTCAGTATGCCCATGCCTTGGCAAAGAGGGAACATATAGCACACACACTAACAGTGTAGGCACCTACGGACTGACACCCTTCTCCACCTGCACACACAGTAAACATGGATGGTACACACACACGGCCATCTGTAAATTGTCATGTATAAGCAGTCTACTGTGTGCATCCTACATAGGCAGCCCTCAACTGTTGTACACACAACTGCCATTGGCACAAGGTAAGTCAATACCCAAACAGTAAATTAAGCTATCAGCATGTGTCGATACTGTATGTATAGGTTCATAGGTACATAGGTAGGTACTTGGCTAACTGCCCGAGGCCATTCATAAGTCTAGCCAAAATGTGTCTGCTGTCACCACCCCATTGATTAACTAACTGTCTCTCTGTGGAGCAGAGCCAATTGCAGGATCCCTGGGGGGTATCCACTATTCCCCACCCACTCTGCAAGGATTCCCTGGGGTGTTAGTGAGGGGCTCGGTTTAATGTAATCAGGGATGTAATTCCAAAGCATGGGGAGTACCTGTGACAGGAATCTGTCACTCCAGCATCTTCCAGTTATGGTTGTGGCAAGGTGTAGCTCATTACAGTGTGTGGCTCACTGTGACATGGATTCCCATAGGTGGAGCATATCCATTAAGCCTGACTTGGACACGGCTTTGTTGGCCAGCAAATATAATCTCTGAGTAAATGAGATGCCACTGAGTAATGCAAGAGTTCATGCAGTCTGGCAGCATAGGACACATGTCTGAGGCCATTAATCCTCTTGGCAAGGTACGTTCATGGCCCTTCCAGCTGTTGGATGTGTCTTCTGAGGTACAGCCAAAATGGGTTATCATACTTGATGATGGGATTGATGAGTGATGAGTAAAGGGGCACAATAACCTCAGTCTGTCTAGATGTGAACCCTTAAGTAATCAGATGGCCTACATAGATGGATGTCCTAACTACTTCGCAGATATGATTGTCAAAGGAGAGATCACTATCTAATGTAGTCCCCACATACCCATTACGTCATCTGAATTATAGTGTCTGCCACTCATGTGGTAATATGTGTGTGTGTAGTTTCCCAAAATGGAATGACCATGCAGTATGTGGCCTTTAGCTGGAGGCCATGTCTCTGACACCCTGTGTTGTTCTATGTGAGGCCCCTTGAAGGATGTCTGTGACAGCTGGACTGTCAGTTATGGCTCCCAGTTTGCAGTAATCGCCAAACATGATCTGCTGTAGTCTACCTGTGTTAGCCCATACCTCTGAGAAGTATATGGCAAACAGTAGGGGTCCCAGGACTGAGTCCTGTGGGACACCAGTTGTGACTGGTTAAGAGTTGGACCTGGAGGCTGCTAGGCTTACCATGTGGGTTCTGTGTGTAAGCCTGTTGGCAAACCAACCTGTGATGTATGGGTTTATGTATTGGCTGGTGAGTTTAGAAATAATACCTGAGTGGGGAATGGTGTCAAAACCCTTGGTGAGGTCCAGGTAGTATGTGTGAACTACCACACCCCACACCTAAAGTCTAGGTGACTGTAAGATGTCAAACAGGTTCAGTAGGCATGATCTGCACTCAGTCAAGCTGACCTGGGTTGGGTCAAGTGTCTGGAGGTTACCATTGTCTATGTTAATGAGGGCCATGAGGATGCACTCCATAGCCATGCAGATCAGGCTACTCAGGCTTATGCGGTGGTAGTTACCATGGTCAGTTGTGTCACCACCTTGGTGGAGTGGAATAGCTTTTGCCATGCACCATTAAATGGGCATGTAGCCTGTGTAGAGGCTGATGCTGGATTGCTATATTAGGCACGGGGGGGGGGTCACTTTGTCTTGTAGTGTCTGCAGGATGGAGTCTGGGACACCATCTGCCTCCACTGATGCTCTGTCATGCCATTTGAAAGGGCCATTACCACCTGTATGTCTCTGATGTCTGGGATACTGTACATTTAGGGTATTGTTGTGGGCCCTGTAGGGGGGTGAAGCTTGCACCGAATGTATCATTAAGTGTGTTGGTGATATCAATAGGGTCAGTATATTCAGTGCAATATTGCACCAGCACAGTGCAAATCTGCGTGTTACTGCTTAGATCCTTGACATAGCTAAAGAAGCTTTTGTGGTCATCTTCCGAATCCATGCCTATTTACCTGTGGATGTCAGCCTTGGTTCATAGGTTCATAAGTAGGTACTAGGCTATTGCCCTGGGGCCTATACAAGCCCAGCCAAAAAGGTACCCTGGCTTTTGCCACCCGAGAAAATTATTTTCCTGTGCCACTATTGAGCAGAGCCACAAAGGTGATCCCCGGGGTGAATTTCCTATTTCCCATCCAATCATCAAGATTTTTCTAATCTTTGCTAATGAGGAGCTTTGTTTGATATAGATAGGTAGTTTATTCCAGAGTATGGGAAGTCTCTGGGACAGGAATCTATCCCTCTGGCATGTTCTGTTTATTGTGGTGACAAGGTGTAGGTCCCTAGAGCATGTAGCTTGGAGGGATTGGGATTTATTTAAGTGGAGCATGTCCAACAGCTCTGGGTTTGACATAGCTTTGCATGTTAGGCAGAGATCACCTCTGAGTAGGCGATATGCGATGGAGTAAACCTGGAGTTTTTTGAGACAGTCTGCATAGGGCATCTGTTTGAGGCCGGTAATCCTCTTTGTGAGGTATTTCTGTGACCTTTCCAGTTGTTGTAGATGTCTTGTGAGGTACATACCAAAAGGGGTGTTGTACTCTATAATGGGTCTAATGAGTGATGAGTAGAGGGGATCAATGACCTCTTTTTTTCTAGATGAGAAACCTTTTGTGATGAGGTGTGCCACGTAGAAGGATTTCCTGACTACTGAGGCGATGTGATTATCAAAGGAGAGACTACTGTCCACCTGTGTCCCAAGGTCTCTTATCACACCACAGTACCAGGATGATTTCATGAGAAACATAAGTGTCTTACTAATACTAGTCATGGATGTATGCATGTCTTGGGATTTGCTGTTGTTCTGGACTACTGTCCTACTTCTGTTGTATAGCCTGTATATTGCAGGGGTCCAGCAGACTGGTGTCCTTGTGTAGGAGTAGTGAGTCCTGCTTTACCATTGATGGCACGACCCATACATTTTTGTAGGTGCTTATAGAGTGCATTTGTAATTCTGTCTGTATCTTGAGCAGTGTCATCCCTGAGCATGGGGGCTGTGAACCCTCCCACCTCTGTCATTAGTACTGTGAATTTAGCTGTAGGAAAGGCATTCACTGTGTGTTCCTTGGGTGGGGAAGATGGTTGGGAGTGGAAATCATCAGTGAATAGTTCATGGTCAGATCTAAACAGTGACCAGTTTACCTCCGCTGTAGTGCACCTGTTGCAAATGTCGGTGATTACCACTTTTAGTATGTTTTCACCTCTCGTTAGTCTGTCTACCAACTGATACAGGCCATATGAGGTGATAAATCCCAGGAAGTGCTGGGCCTGGAAGTGAATACTCGAGTAGGTTATCCAGTTAAGTGTAGGGTAGCCAACATTGACCAATAACAGGGTGCCTGGTAGGACTGTCATGTTTACCACTGCCTCCAGATCATTGTAGTGGTGCTTCTGGGTCATGGAGGGTTATCTGTAGCAGCACACAGTTTGCATTGCAGTCATGGCTGATGTTAGCTGCACATGGATGATCACAGAGGTATCATGCTGCCCCACTAACTTGGAGGTGTAGGTATCCCCGATGAATATGGATACACCTCCTCCATGTCTGTGCCAGTCTATGTTCAGTGGCTAAAATGTGTGTTATGGGTTGTAGTCTTGTAGTGTCGGTGTGCTCACAGGACCCTTATACAGGTCCCAGAACAGACGTTGATGTTGTCCATACTGAGGGGTGCTGTGAGTGCGTGCATGTTGTCAGCACTACCCCTGGTGTTGACTAGCCTAACCCTCAGTGATTCTGCTATTGTGCAGTTCATGGAGGTGAGATTCACCTCTGAGACCTGCCTAAAAATGGCACCATGGGGGTGCCAATAGCCTTGCCCAGCATTCCAAAACCTTAGGCTGACACATGCAAGTTGGTATGGCATTGTTGCAGGCATGTTTGCCATCTGTGCTTGTGTCCCATCTTTCCTGTAGGTAACCTACTGGTAAGCAATACAAAGCCTGAAACCTATACAAGTCTACTAGCTTCCAAGATAGGCTTTTGGAGTGATTAAGTATCAGTAGTCTGTATGCTCTTGCTGTACTTAACTGTTGTCTGACTACATGGTGATTTTACACTGCATATTGTGATCAGAAAACTCTGTATAATCACATATGATGTTGGAGGTGGCCTGCACTGTAGAGGTTCACAGATAGGTAGTAGGCTATCTGCCCAAGGGCATTTAGAAGCATAGCTACAGTGTGGTGGCTTTGTCTGCACCATTGATGAAGTAACTGAGCCACTGTCAAGCATAGCCAATGAAGTGATTCCAGGCAGAGTTGCTGGAAGCTGTTGAAGACTGGGGTGGTGTAGGGTGATAGGGGCATATAGTGGTCTCAAAAAGACATGTTAACATGACAACCCAACAACATTCAATTTCCCCAACAGGTCTTGTAGCTATAAAACTGGAGTGGCTCCCCCACACCCTGACTGTATGTTTCTGGGACACATGATCCCAGGGGTGTATATACTGTTGTCCAGTCACACATCAAGGTTTCCCCTGAAGGGTGTCAGTGAGGGGCTATGCCAAATGTAGTTAGGATTGTAATGTATAGTCTCTCAATTCATGTGTTATGTTGGTATTTCATGAAGCTCACTGGGTGACTTTGCCTGTTGTGCAGCCAAGCTTACACATAGGATTCATGGACATAGGAAACAGGCAGAAGGAACGTTAATGTCAATAGTGGAATGGCTACAGCATTTGCATAATATCTGTGCATTTGTAGTTCAAATCCAAATAAAGTCAGAGATGCTTTACATGTTACACAGTATACCTTAACCACAGCTTGCATATATAGATAGTATTCCTCAGAATAATAAACATTTGGAACACACATAAACCCATATGTGCTGGAGAGTACAGTTAACAGACAATGTAATGTTATGTAAGCACATAGTGAGATGTTACGTCACTGAAATGTATATATCCTGAGTAGTTAGCAGAAGTGGCCATATTTGCGTGCACAGGTTGTAGGATGTAAAGTTTGTTTATCTGTGTACAACCACTGATATAATGTCGCACAAACACCTTTAAACCTGCTTACAACTGTTTATATTAGCCTTATTCTGTAGTAAAACATGTCTAATACATCACAGGTGTTGAAACCTGGACCATGCACACCATAGTCATGGGACCTACCACTAAGCCATCTAATCTGTACACATGTTTAGTGGTTGTTAGACTACACCTTATACTACAGGCATTTCACATTACTGACCACAAATGGGACAGTCACTTTGTGTACATATGTACAGTACATTGTAATGTACTGTAATGTGTGAATCAACATATGCAAGTCTACATATGTATGTGCTACAAATTAATACTAAATATCTCTCTCTCTCTCTTTCTCTCTCTATGTGTGTATATATATATATATATATATATACATGTTACTGATGTGTCCACACAGATAGAAATGTGTGTGTGTGTGTGTGTGTGTGTGTGTGTGTGTGTGTGTGTGTGTGTGTGTGTGTGTGTGTGTACATATATATATATATATATATATATATATATATATATATATATATATATATATATATATATATATATATATATATATATATATATATATATATATATATATATATATATATATATATATATATGGATCACCTTCAGATGCGCGAAATCGCATTTCACCGACACGAGATCTGTAGGGTCGAAAACACCGTCAACGCAGATGTCCGACAAGGTGAGAACCCGGCCGGACTCGGTAAGTGTGCGAGAGTGAGGGATTTAGTGTTAGGAGCGGACAGGTAAGTGTGTGCGATAGTGAGGGACTGTGGGTTTAGGGGTGGGTTAAGTGAGTTAGGGTTAGGGTGCAGGTAGGGGTGTGTGTGCGATAGTGAGGGACTGTGGGTTTAGGGGTGGGTTAAGTGAGTTAGGGTTAGGGTGCAGGTAGGGTGAGTGTGCGGTAGTGTCGGATCTTGGGGTTAGTGGGTAAGTGAGTTAGGGTTAGGGTGCAGGTAGGGTAAGTGCGGTAGTGTCGGACCTTAGGGTTAGGGTTTGGGTTAGGGCTAGTGGATATGTTATGTTGTGTACTGTGTTGTTTACGTGTAGTGTGTTGGTGTAATGGTATTCGGTGTTTTGCGTTGTCGGTATTTTTTGTTGTCGGTCTTTTGGTGTCGGTGATTTGTGTTTCGGCGGTTTGGCGTTTCGGGGATCTGAAGGTGATCCATATATATATATATATATATATATATATATATATATATATATATATATATATATATATATATATATATTAACATCTATGAACACACTTTGTGATACAGAAGCATTCCAAATGGATAGAAGTGTACGAAAAACACATGCAGCTCTGGTATTATAACTATTAATATTAACCTAATTCCCCATAGAAGCAATGGCTGCTGTGTATGTGTAGATTGGTGTGGTTGAGGACCGCTGGCTAATGGGATATGCATCAAGGAGGGCCTGTGTCAGATGTTCAATACGTGAACTGGAGGGGTACACATGGAGTATGGGGACAATGTAAAAAGGACACAAAACAAGAACCATTCACATCCATAATACACCCTGCCAGGTCACATTGCAACACTGACTTCAACAAATATATGAACATTAACAGGTATCATACATATGTACACCAACTGACTTACACATTTGTTTGCAGTAGTGAGGAATGGCTGTAGTACACTGTATATACTAAACATCATAAAAGTTGTACATATCTCAGATGCCTCAGTGGTAAAGCCAGTAACTGTGGTGTTCATGGTCCTGGTTTCAAGACCTGCAAGGGCTGTTATGTAATTTTGAGGTCCCGAATAAGGGATGTTGGAGGCAGGGTGATTAAAGCACGTTTTAGCAGTCGTTATCGGGTTATTGCACTGGTAAGTGGCATTTAAACATGACTACATGGATAAGTGCCACACAGGTTTAACCTTAGCTGAACATCATGCAGATCACGGGCAAAGCCGCTCACAACCGCTGAAATGTGCGTTAATCACCCTTGCACTACCAGTGCCTTCTCTGAGAGGTAAAATGACCACTGCCAAGATTAGAAAACGCAACCATGTACACAGTCTTTACAGTAACCTACCACTAAGCTACCTGAGATGTATCAACAGCAGTTGTGTGTTCAGACAGGTTAAAACACAAAAGGGAGGATTGTGTGGAAATAGGACAAACCGCCATGTACCCAATGAAAGGTGTATGCTATATATATATATAGATATATATATATTTATATATATTATATATATATATATATATATATATATATATATATATATATATATATATATATATATATATATATATATATATATATATATATATATAAATCAACATATATAGAGAGAGAGAGAGAGAGAGAGAGATATGTCGATATATAGGGATATACATATATATGTAGATATATAGATAGGTTAACAACATCTACACAACCATGGAGGTACATATAAACGGGATACCTACCAAATACCGAATGCTTGACATACCGACGCGCGTAATCCCGAGGCTTAAAGACTGAAAGACCACAGTACCGAAACACCAGAAGCACGAGTTTTAAAATCCTGATGTTAAGGGAATTTGAATTAGTGCTTCTGGTGTTGCGGTTCAGGTAGGTTACTGTGTGTAAGTGTGTTTCTGAGGGCTTTAGTGTGTGTAAGTGTATGTTTATTTATTTATTTATTTATTTTACATTTGTTAACCGGGCTAGTCTAGCTGGATATATTTCCATTTTCAGTAGAGGCCCGGGGAGAAAAGCTCCACATAGAGATTACAGATTACAGACTGGTAGGACTTAGACAAGGAATATTGTTATCCAAACAAGAGTAGGAGTTAAAAATTTCTAGACAATCTAAATGCAATCATAATGAATATTATTACATAGTTTAAAAACAAGGAAACAAAAAATTGAAAGACCAAGGACAGAGAAATGTACATTGTTACCAAAAGGAAAGGAGTTTAACTATCTGGATATATCTGGATGTATGTTCTGAGTTTGTTGTGTGTTTGTGGGGGACTGTAATGTGTGGGTGTGGGTTTGCCTTGTGTGTCTGTGTGTAGGGTTGCCACCTTTTCAAATGCCCAAAGTGGGACATTTTTGGTACAAATGTCAGATTTTGGAAGGCAAAACATACCCACAGCCAGTGCCAAGGGCAGAACTTCACTTTTTTGCCTAAATAAAAGCTTATTCTTGTAGCATTTTAGTTGCTTATTCTGTTTCTTATAACATTTAGGTGTTTTATGCAACTATTACATAAAATATAGGAAATAATTTTGCCCTAAAATCTCAGGACATTTGCCATTTTTTTTTGCAGGACACAAATGCTCAAAGAGGGACTGTCCCTCGCAAAGTGGGACAGGTGGTAACCCTATTTGTGTGATTTTGGAGGTAGAATATTAAAGTATGGGGGAGTGTGGGGGCACAGCCACCCACATGGGGGGTGTAGAGGGGCTTGCCCCCCTGCTCATACGTAGTGTAGGATGGTTTGTTTGGATGTGGTGGGTAGCAGTGTGTCGGTGTGTGCGTGTGTGTTCTGTGTTTGTGTTACTTTCGTGAGTTTGACTGTCATGAGTTTGAGTGTTCGGTAATGTGGGGTTTGGGAGTCTGGGCCTGGTACTGTGGGCATCGGGATTGTGTGCATTTGGGATTCCATAGGTATCCTGTATACAGCGGTTGAAGTGTTCATATATGAGTATAACATGGACCATAGCAATCACACATTCCGCCACGACCAAACTATATGAACAAAGGATATGGAGAGTATATGCCTATACACTATTACAAATATGTGCTATGGACATGAGCCAAAGAGGGTCAGTCACCAACACAACTCCAATGACTGCAAATACCTATGACAGAAATACACAGACAACTTTCATGTAGCAACACTTAATTACATTCCGATATATTGCCAAAAGGATTCAAGGACTAACATCACCTGCATGCTATACAGGAACCATTTAACAGTGCCTTAATGAATCAGCCTGCAATTGCCATAGTATTAGTCCACTAAAGGATAGGTGTTCAAATAGGGAAGGAACCCTCACACACACATATTGAATATGTATAAAAGCAGTTCCTACACACCTGCATCTGCTATGTACACCCACCAACATCTCCCCCACACCCAAACCAATTACAATACATACTGTAATAACATTACATATTATTCACTCACTGTACGACATCTGCTGAAGCCTTAACATACCTTGTCAGAGACACACTAACATGGCCCTATGTGAAATAGTTGCTGTTATACAATGGAACAGCTGCTGATGTTACAGGGTTTGTTTGCACTAATCCAGTTTCAGAGGGTTGCATGTACACCAGGAAGTGTTACCAATTACTGATTATCAGCACAGTATGATACACATTTACACCAAACCAAAGATGTCTGATATGCACACTGTAAACCACCTAACATTATATGCATAGCCATGCAGCCTTGAGCTGCTCAAACATCCTTGCCAGACTGAAACATCTGCAGAAGTATCAGGTACAAACAAACCCTGCATAAGTAGCAATGTTCAAAAATATAACAGCTGTACTCACATGTAGAACAACATCTTCTAAGCATTACACAAAATCCACGGGAGTCATGAAGCTAATATATATCTCTGTTTGTCTCCATATAGCTGTTGCAATACATCACAAACAACACATCCAGGCCATCTTCCTCACAAGTAAGCCAAAGGGACAACGCCGAATTGTAGTACTCAATTATACACCACTGTTGCCATGGTATTGGCTAATGGAGTAGCTGCACAGCTGATGTGCATGTAATTACTTTGGAACACCAATTGGTAGTCTGGATAGCACATGTTACTGATCTCTAACTATAAAAGGATGGCTTGTCACACATTCAAACCATCTGTATATACCAGCAGAACATTACAAAGAAGATTGAACACAAATTGAAAAAGATTGAAATAACAGTCAATAACACCTCAATACTAATAAGGTATGTAGAACACTCAGTATGTCTGTGTATGTAGTACCTGTTCTGTAATAATTTAAATGTATGCAATGCATATAGTGGAAACAGTTATCTTGCAGTGATGTATTGTTGAGCATAGTAATGCTAGGTCACAAGGCAAACTCCTCATACACCACAAGGGATGCTATATAAGGGCTTTGAACCCAACAATTCCTCTCCAGCCACTTTCAGTGGCAGGGTTGGTCCAACAAGTATGTGCTATAACAGGGGATAGTATATATTGATATAGTGTAACAGTAGGCATATGTATGGGTGTATTACTGAGAATAACATGTCGAAGGTGGGCCTACTGTGCAATTATGATTTGCATTGTGGGATATTGTGCCAATAACTGTGTAATGTACAGTATTGTAGGCAGATATGTGTTACATTTTGCATAGCATTATTGTTATGCTAGGCAAACATTAGTTATGTCTACTGGCATTTACAATACACAATAACAGGATACATATGACTTGTAGTCATTCAACAGTTTATCAGCATGGTAGCAAAGTAAAATGAAAGAGCTAGTTAACTACCCATGCACATAAGACATGTAATAGGTTCATAGGTTTATAGGTAGGTACTAGGCTATCTGCCCAAGGGCATTTATAAGCCTAGCTAGAGTGTGTTGGCTTCCGCCACCCCCTTAGCTTAGTTCCCTGTGCCTCTGAACAGCAGAGCCATTAGTTCCCTGTGCCTCTGTCCAGCAGAGCCACTGCAGTGATCCCCAGGGTCCATTTCTGTCTCCCATCCACCTGTCAAGGTTTCTCTTGAAGTGTGCTAGTGAGGGGCCCTGCCTGATGTACATTGGAATCATGTTCCAAAGCATGGAGAGTCTCTAGGTCAGGAATCTATCCCTCCAGCACACCCTAGTTTTCATTGTGGTTAGGTTTATATCCCTAGAGCATGTGGCTCTCAGGGGTTTTTGTTTAGGTGGAGCATATCCATCAATACTGGGTTGGACATGGGCCTTGTATGTCAAGCAGAGATCATCTCTGAGTACGTGGTATGCAACCAAGTACAGCTGGAATTTCTTTAGTTGGGCTGCATAGGTTATCTGTTTGACATCAGTAATCCTCTTGGTGAGGTACTTTTGTGGTCTTTCAAGCTGTTGCAGGTTTCTTGTAAGGTACATCCCAAATGGGGTGTCATATTTTTTAATGGGTCTAATAACTGATGAGTAGAGAGGCACAATGACCTCCTTTGTTCTGAATGCGAACCCTTTTGAGATTGGGGGGGCCACTTAGAAGGATATTCTAACCACCTTGGCAATATGGTTATCAAAGGAGAGATTGCTATCTACTTGAGTTCCCAGATCCCTTATTACTTTTTCTGTATGTAGAGGACTACCACCTATGTGGTAGTCCACGTGTAATTAGTTTTTTCCAAAGGGGATGACTATGCACTTTTTGGCATTCAGCTTGAGGCCATGATATTGACACCAGGTATCCGTCTCAGTGAGACCTTTCTGGAGGGTGTCTGTATCAGCTGGGGAATCAATTATGGCCCCTAGTTTGCAGTCATCTGCAAACTTTTTCAGCCAAAGTCCTCCTGTGCTTGCCTGTACCTCAGAGAAGTATATACCGAACATGAGGGGTCCTAGAACTGAGCCCTGGGGGATGCCACTTGTAACTGGTTTACAGTCAGACCTAGGTCTGCAACTCTCACTGTGTGGGTTCTGTCCATGAGCCAATTTGCAAACCATCTCGTGATGTAGGGGTTAATGTTCAGGTTGATGGGTATGTCTATAATACCAGAATGGGGAATGGTGTTGAAAGCCTTTGTGAGGTCAAGGTAGGCTGTGTGGACCTCCTTACCCTCATCTAATGCCTTAGTAACTGTCTCAAAGAAGTCCACCAGGTTTAGGAGGCATGATCTGCCCTTAACAAAACCAAACTGGGTGGGGTCAAAGGTTTGGAGGTTCCCAATGTCTCTGTGATTGAGATCCATGATGATGTGCTCCATAGCCTTGCAGACCAGGCTAGTCAGGCTTATAGGGCAATAGTTCCCAAGGTCCGTTGTGGCGCCACCTTTGTGGAGTGTGATAACTGTTGCTGTGCATCACTCTGTGTGTACGTAGCCTGTAGAAAGGCTGTGTTTGAACAGTGTGTTTAGGTGAGGGGTTACTTAATTTTGGAGCTCTTCTAAGACACAGCCTGGAACACTGTCTGGTCCCATTGAGGCTGTGTTCTTGGCTTTGGATAGGGCTGTTTTAACCTGTGTGTCAGTGATTGCTGGGGTCATACATTCTTCTGGTATGGTTATGGGCCCTTTCGCGGGTGAAAAGTTTGCACTAAACCTGTATGCCGAAATGTTGGCAATATCAGTCAGTTCAGTGTATTGTCTGCCAGTCTGCACCAACTCAGAGCAGATCTGAGAGTTTCCACTTAGGTTCTTGACATAGCTAAAGAATGCTTTGTGGTCATCTTTAGAGTTTTTGGAATTATCTCTTTCATAGCTAGCCTTGGAAGAATTTATGAGGGACCGTAGTGTCTTGCTGATACTGATCAGGGATGTCTTTCCTTCTAGGGATTTTGCTCTTATCTGTACTAGTTTCCTCCTGCTATCGTATAGCCTGTTTATGGCAGGGGTCCACCAGACTGGTTTCCTTTTCTTGGAGGAGTGAGTCTTGGTTTGCCTTGGGATAGCATGATCCATGCATTCCTGCAGATGATCATAGAGTGCCTTTGTATAGGTTTCAGCATCCTGGTCAGTACTGTCCATTGTCGTGGGGGCTGTGAACCTTTTAACCTCGGTCTTAAGCAATTTGAAGTTTACTTTGGAAAAGTATTTCATATTGGTTTCCTTGTATGTGGTTATGGGTAGAATGTGAATATCCAGAGTGATTAGTCCATGGTCTGATCTAACCAGCGAGGGGTTGACATCAGATGTGGAACACTGGTCACCCATGTTGGTGATGACCAGGTCCAATATGTTGTTCCCTGTGGTGGGGGTGTTGACCAGTTGATCCAGGATGTTTGAGTGTATACATTCATGGAAGCACTGGGAAAGGGAGTTAGTACTTCTCCCAGTTAATGTTTGGGTAGTTGAAATCACCCAGTATTAGGGTGTTTGGTAGGACCTTCATATGTCCCAGTGTCTCCAGAAATGCAGATTGTGGGTCCTGGGTCATAGTGGCCGATCTGTAGCAAGCTACAATTTGGAATGCAGTTTTGGCCATTGTTAGTTGCATTTGGATGATCTGTGATGCATCATGCTGCGCTACTAACCTGGAGGTGTGAGTATCCTTGATGAATATGGATACACCCCCGCCATTTGTGTTTCAGTCTGGGTTCTGTGGCCGAAAGGTGTGGTATGAGTTATAGCCTGGTAGTGCTGTGGTGCTCTCTGGAGCCTTAAACCAGGTTCCTGTTACTGCACAGATATCAATGTTCTCCATACAGAGGAGTGTCTTGAGTGCATGCAATGTGAGGTTCAGACTTCTGGCGTTGAGTAGCATTACCCTCAGTTTATGGTTACTTGTGCTATATACAGTGGTGGGTTTGTCTTTTGAGCCTTGCATAAAGGTCCACATTGCCTAATATCCACCTCTATAGTATTGTTTGCAAGCAATGACAGCTGTGCATGTGTACATGTTCTGCAAATGTGTACTGACCCTTCTTACAGGGCTGTGCCAAATGGCTACGTGCACACCTACATAGAATGGATATTGACAGTAGAGACACACTGGCAGAACGTTTAGGTTTGTGTAGCCTAACCTCTCATTGGCAGACTAACAGCTGCTTGGAAATATGTGGACAGTACTGGTAATGAAACAGGGTGCATATCATCTTTAACTCTAGTGTGACATCTGCTGTAGGAATGTAAGATGTAGGAAACCGTTGCCCATGTGTAATAGCTGCTTCATAGGTGATGGCTTACACTATCTGATCATATCCTGATCATGTCGATATTGGCAGCAGAGTCTATTGATATTTGACTCTGTGTGGGGAGTGGGCGTCTGTGGCCAACAGAGCTCATGGTTCTGGTGGGTATGTGAGCATATACCCAGACAAGGATACAGCCCTGTTCACACGTGCATCATCTGTACTCAACTATCAAGATGTGATGTGGCCCTCAGAGGGGAACTGCTACTAAAGGTAGCTACCATGTTCCTGTAATAGCTATTGTTGCCACATCCATAACACAAATATGTACTTGTGAGCATCACTGTCTAAAACATCTGCATAAGCAGTAAGTAAACTAAATACAGTACATGGTACTTGTAGTACTGAATGTTCATACAGGCATGTCTACTAGTCAGCTGCTGGTGTTTACTAATGTTAGCTTTGTGTATGTGGCCATCCTGGGGGAATGCAATCTCTAAGCCATGTACACTGCCAAACCCACCTAACACAACACCCAACACATTGTCTGGGATGTAGCTACAGGGGTGAACTTGGAGGCAGTCCATTCTACACCCATAACTGGACTAGACAGTCAAGAAGTGTAGGTTAACACATGCATCCCATCACAACAACCAACACATACCCTTACCTGAACACAGTAAGGACATACACACATGCCACCAGAATTCACACACATCCACAGAGGCCTCTAAGTTTCTGGCCAAGCAAGAGGCCTCCCAAGTTGTAATAGACAGACAACAGGATACAAAGACTGTATGACATAGTTTGCATAATTGTGTCACTCCTCAGAACACGTGGCCAGAAACATGGCCAACAGTACGCATTTGTGAATGCAAACTCTAGCACTATGTTACACACCAAGCTATATGAGGGCAAACATACTGTCAACTACCTGTCTGCCATGATTATCCACATACCCATACACTCAGACCACCTTTTGAAATATACACATCTCTGGCATATTCTATGTTGTTGTGCAGGACCTGTGATGCAGTAGCCTTGACTGCATGGAAACACATGTAGGAACCATCAGGTCTTGTAGCCCATGCAGGTATGTCCCAAGTCCTGGGTATCATTCTGCCACTGGCCAGAATGATGCAGCAGTATAGGGACAAGGATTGTATTCCACAATTGTGTAATGTACTGGTGTAATTCAAAGTGTATCCAGCATCTCTCCACCTGGGATAGCATGGTTGACAGACCATGATGCTTTGCCAGACAGGGCCTGCACCTGTCACCCCTGAGAATCTGGATACTGGCAACGGCCTGTGCTTCCCCTATAGTGCCCTCATCATGTCAAGTTCAAGTGAAAGTCCATTGATGCAACAGGGACAGCCAAGAAATAAACTGTGGCTCTTTATACTCAATGATACAAATCAGGTACTCAATATGGACTCACTTACGGCAATCTGAAACATGGGGAACATATCTGTGCAGTGATAGTTATGGTTCAGTGCTCTGGAGACTGCATGACCATGTTATAACACATACCTCACCTCATGGCCATCACCCTTTATTGGAACACATGGACCACAGGTGTGTCCAACTTCCTGAGGGATATGTACACCCCCACGCTAGTTGCACTTGCACAACGTAAGATGCATTATGCTGAGCAACTATCTTTGTGCCAAAGTTTAATCCAAAATGCACCTTGTGACAGATCATCTACCATGCCTCAGAATTCCCAACTGTCATTGTGCTGTAATGGGGAATACCAGTTTTGAGACAGGAAACCATAATCATGGCCACTCAGCTATCCCATTATGAACTGGGAAGACTCATCATGTACCAACACCTGTGCTTAATGTATGTTGGATGTCAGCAACAGCAATGACCTGCATCACCATAATCACACAAACAGGGCTAACAGTATGCTAAACATGGTCAGTCTTCAAAGCCAATTTTATGCTCCTTAAGAGCAAAGTGGTGACTGTCATGGCACCCATGCAGATGTACAATGCATGCGCAAATGCTGAGTCCTACACAAATGCACTTTAAGCACTCACATATGTGCAGCGATTGTGCCATTGAAACAGGAACATGATTCAACCAAACACAAACTTGAAGGCAAACCAGTGGTACCCTGCCTTAAACTGTACCACAGAAGGTAGTAACTGTTGCAGGAGTCAACACACATGAGTGGAAGATGACCCATGGTTAGCCTCTGCAAGATGCAGATACACCATAGAATGCCACACAAAGCTACTGTGAAACTAATCATCCACATATTATGAGACCAACCACATAGGAGTCCATAGCTGTGTCATGAAACATAATGGCAACAACGAGACCTGCTGTGCTTCACAGCATTATGGTATGAGAAGCACTGCACCTACGGAAATAGCACCTGTTCATCCAGATAGGGTCTTGGATAACATAAACACACTGCCCCCCCAGCAGGTACACATTCATATATCCATGTACACTACAGGGCCCCTGTAACCACAACTATGCAGGTACAAGCTGCACTCAGGCTGCATGGGACCTGTCCACATCCCAGGTTGTATCATACACATATGTCAAAACAATTTGCTCTCCACATAAACATCATGTAAAAATCATAGCTTCAGGCCAGGCTGTGTACACACTGAATGGTGCACACCAACAGTTATCACAACACACAAAGGGGGAGACACCACTGATAATGGGAATTACTGCACTACTACCCTGCTGAGTCTGGTCTGAAAGGCCATGAACCTTGATCAACTTATTTGATGTCAGCAGTACAGATGTAGATGACAGTAAGGTTGATTTCACACAGCATATCATAACCTTGCCAGGTCATAGGACATCAACATCCATACTATGTTCCAGCTACACTCAGTATACTAGATGTACATTCCTATGTCACAGGTGTGTTTTGCAACTGGACTGCTGGCAGAACCAACACTACAGAAGGTGTCTGAATAATACATGCACATCACACCAGTGCCAGCTACAGTAAGACAGGATTAATTCATTGTACTCCCCCTCATTGTAGTCTATACCACACAGACTAACACAGAAGGCATCTGCCTATTGAAGTATGTGAATGACTATGACCTAGGAGCAATAGCTGACTCAATGAGTGTTGCGGTCAACATACAGAAGGGGCTCTGTGGGTGAGGTGTGTGACATATGGCCACAATCTGACAGCTACATATTGCATTGTCACCTCTATGTTAATAACCCTGTACCCATGAACTACCACCTAGGCAGCGGTCAACATAATGGACACTGTGTGTAAGGGATGCAGCTGGACAGTTGTCTTTCCTGTGATAGTTATGTCACCACACCTGTCAGGTAGTCATAAGTGGCAACCCTAATCATGACAGGGTGCCATCCATGAATATAGAAATCATTGTTCAGCCATACTCAACACTCAAGTGACCCATATCAGATCACATATTTCCTTTAAGTGGTATTGGCCATGTTCAGATGGGCTACACCAGCCTTCTCAATCCCCATCTCCACTATGTAGCATGATGCCTACTCTGAATAAAGCCATGTCCAACCCAGTGATGTTGGACATGCTACACCTACACATCCTGATCTCAAACACATACTTCATGGACATCCACCTTCCTAATACAAGGATCACTACATGCTGGACATATTCTTGTCCCATACACTTTACATACTCCTGCCATACTATGCATCCCTGTCCAGCAAAGCTGCACATTGCCCCTCTTTCAGACATGGTGTGATGACCACATGGTAAATATATCATTAAACCTGTGGATCAGTTATGTGGCACTGCTTGACCTGGCCCCAGAAACCCGCCTGTCAGCTACAGCTAGGTAACCTTTCATCCTAGGCTCATACATGGCCCAGGGCACATAGCCTACTAGTTGACATTGACTGTACATGTTATAGTTGATATCCAAAGCTGCAAATACCATCAGGCTAGCCAGTGTCCCATGGGTATCACATGTGCAACACAGGTAATACATGGCAGGATGTTGAACTGCTGTAGTGTGCCATGTAGATGTATATGGTGGGAGGCTGGCATAATGGTTAAGGTGCTTGCCTTAGGAAACAGAAGGTGCAGGGTTTGATTCTGACATGGGGTAATTGACTAGGCTTAAAAATGTCCAATAAGGGCAGTTAGCCTAGTACTAACCTATGAACCTATGAACCTATGAACATACATGTAAAACCTTCCGTGAGCAAGTCTGCAGGGTCACAGGTCATGTCCGTTAAGGCAGTGTAAGTCTTTATATGTGACATATACACAGCATCAAGGTCGACTGCATTATTGTGAACACATCCAGGCATGTGCTGATAGGTAAGAACACCAGTAGAGGCAAACAGACATGCCCACATCAAGACAGCATCCACATGGGATATGAGCAATTTCATCAGGTGACACACACATATATGGTGATAATATCCAATCACCATTGAGTGACAAATGTGTGTGACACAAACATGTCAGTGGTGTCAGTGTCATGTAGATTTGCAAAGACAACTATTTAATCGTAATAAATGTGATACACATGTATGTTTAGCTGTACCTCTGTACATCTCTGTGAGTTACTGTGACCTGTCTCTATCATTATGTCTTCCAGGTATGCCGCGTGCAAGGCTTCCACCTTATACCAGCTTGGAGGATGAGGTCCTCATCCCATACCTACTTGATAATCATTGTGTACTGTTCAGCCATGTGCCACAGGATGCACAGCAGTGGGATGCCCTGTGGCAGGAACTTCGCAGGAGGGTTAATGATGTGGGTTACCACACCCGCACATATCAGCAGGTGCGCGA